>NC_090391.1:41637478-41937478 GCF_036365525.1 Heterodontus francisci
ATAGAAGTTTCACAAGCGCAGGCAAACCATTTGTTGCAACGTTAGAAATGTGACAACCAACTTGAACATGCCAAGGTCCACTTCAGTAAGGATAATGACCAGATCATTTGTTTGAGAGATGTTGCTTGTTAGATAAATGTTGGCCTGACACAGGGCGGATCTCTCCCTTGTTCTTCAAAATATTGTCTGTGCAATCTGCACCTTCCACCTGAGAGACAGCCAGGAATAATATTTCATCCGAAACACAGCACCTCCGACAGTGCAGCACTTCATCAGTACAGTACTGGTCTGTCAGCTGAGATTTTCCACTCTACACTAGTCTTTAGACCAATGCTTCTGTGACGCAGAGGCGCGAGAGCTACTATTGAGCCGCCTCTGATATTATCTATTTCTTGTGTTCACCTCGATAGCTTGCACCCATCATGACTTTACAAGGAGGTCGATTCAAGAGATCTCGACCACAAGAAGAGTGGATATAGACTGGAGACAGTTCACACACCGCTCCTATAAGGTAACATTGGTAGACTGCAGATCGAGCATTGGTTGGAGGCCACCAATATGAGCTACTCAGATACCGATTCTGCTGCATGAGATGCAAATTGGACTACCAAGGAAAACTGCTTGTTTTGTTTAGGTGAGTCATTTCTCCTACAGATATTTGTGCCACATAGAATAGAGGCTTTCCTCATTAAACAAACTGAGATTCGGTTGTGAAGTGGACACGTTTACACAAATTCACACTCACAGACAAACCGGATAACTAAAGTATCCTCGCGTTCAATTTTACAAAAATGATCAGTTGTTTGATTGATCTGACCAACCGTTCACTGACCTTAACAGTAAAAACAATAGAGGTGGTCATGGTGATAACTTACGAACACATCACTATGATTGAAAAAGCGGAAGATATGAAGCTGGATCCTTTTCTCCAGGGTTCTTGGGGTGAGGAAGAAAGAAAATCTGAGGAATGTTTAAATCAACGGTTATCTCCACGCAGACCTTGATTGAATCAGATCCATCCCGACCTTTTTCCCAATGGCATCACTGTTGGTGAAACAGCACTGACATCCATCCTGAGTTCAGAAGCCACATGCCAAAAGCTGCCAAATACCCAAGCATCAAGTGTCCTGACTTCAGCCCAGACAGAATATTGTGCCTATGCACGTAACTTCCCATCATCTTCTAGGCAGTCAATAATTTAAAGTGTATCTTAGAGTTCCATTCTATCATAATACACACAATCCTTGTTTCTATTTCATTCCTGTTACCGGATAGGTGGCAAACATTTGGGTGCCTCACTGCAATGTGCTGTTCCACAGCAGGGATATCACTTCCAAATGCCCTGCTGAGCTCTCCAGACTCACTCATTTTTCTATCAGTCGAGTCTGACCAATACGCCTAACTCTCTGCCCTGGCCCTGTGCCAGGTCAGCTTTACCCATTGTTCCTAATCCAATCGGTCCTCTAGACGAGAAAACTCCACGAAGTACCTCAGCCCTTAGTTCTACCCCTCTCACTCCTCTACCAGAGAACCTGATGAGGTGCTTTTTGGACAGGCTGAGTCAAACCTGGTATATTTGGAGGAGGACTGACAGAATGGCCAAAAGAATATTTATGGCTATTATTTACATGGACTTCAGAACTCGTTTGAGAACATCTCTAATACAGTTGGCCGAAGTCTAAAGTAGAAGCTCATGGAATTGAAGGAAACATTGTTGACCTGGATAGGAAAATGGTTAAGCAAAATACAGAGAGTATGAAAAACGCAAAGGAATAGTCATTGCCAAAACTTGAGAAAAGGACACAAAAACAAGAAATGCTGGATTCACTCAGCAGGTCTGGCAGCATCTGTGGAAAGAGAAGCAGAGTTAACGTTTCGGGTCAGTGACCCTTCTTCGGAACTGACATTTGTCAGTTCCGAAGAAGGGTCACTGACCCGAAACGTTAACTCTGCTTCTCTTTCCACAGATGCTGCCAGACCTGCTGAGTGAATCCAGCATTTCTTGTTTTTGTTTCAGATTTCCAGCATCCGCAGTATTTTGCTTTTATTGAGAAAAGGACATGTGTTCGTGCCTCTATTATTCATGACATGGAATGTGAGATTTGATAAGATAGGATGTTTTACACCCCCTTCTCAGGTGCAAAAGATTTGGCAGCATAACAGCTTGTTGTGAATCGACATTATTGAGAGAAAGGTGAAAACAAGTTTGTTAAGCTTTCAGATAAGCCATTGTCACAAACTCGGACAATAATTAACAGCTGAACACATATATTGCCCATAGTAGAGACTGGATAACAGATTGCATGGCTCTTTCTCTTGGAGCTTTTGCTCTTCAAGTTTTCCTTGTCGGTCTCTCTTGTCTCTTGTTCGAAAATTCTCTGCTGTGCAGTGTCAAAAACAGTGCTTTTTTTATCCTGGCAATTTTCCATTTAGCCCTCCACTCTCCCAATCAGTGATTGGTCTTGTATTAACGCATGCCTTTCTCAACCAATCAAGGATCATTTTTTGATGGTTGATAACCTTTTGGATTTGCACAAGTAGCACCCCTTTCTTTAGATTACATTATCTCAATGCTTTTACATTTCTACATTCCTAACCTAATTACATGACAATTCGACACAGAAGCTGTTTTCGCTGTCGGCTCTCAACGTCTCACCCTTCTGCTGCAAGTAAACATTTTAATGCTGGACGCTATTTCCCAGAATCCTGCTGGCTTGACATCTTGGCTTCAATGTGCCTTATTTCCTAAGTCTTTTTTTTCTACTTTTCCATGCTACAAAGAAAGGTTCTAATACATCTAAATGCAAGTTTATGATAATAATTTAGTTGCTAGTTTATAATAACTGGATTTGAACATTGAGTACTCTGGTTAGTAACTTTTAGTAACCTAATAATCTTACAAGCTGATAGGATAGAAATCCACATATCCAAATCTGCGATGGCACAAAGATAGGCAACAGTGTATGCAATGTAGATGTAAGCATGAATTTTCAAAGACATATTGATGTATTCAGCGAATGAACAAAACGGTGGAAAATGGATGGCATGGTAGGAAAACGGGATGGCATCTACTTTGGAACTTAAAAGCATCAAAGCATCACGTTCTGAATGGTGAGGAGAGAGAAACAGTAGAGGGCAAAAAAGACTTGAATGTCCTGGTAGAAGGATCATTTACATGTCATGAACAGAGGCAGCAAATAATCAAAATGACAAATGGAATGCAGCGTTTATATCGAGATCACTAAAATACATGAGTGACTGCCCTTGACATCAAGACAGCATTCGACCGAGAATAGCGGCAAGGAATCCGAGCAAAACTACAGTCAATGGGAATCAGAGGGTAAACTCTCCATTGGTTGTAGTCATGCCTAGCACAAAGGAAGATGGTTGTGCGTGTTGAAGGTCAATCATCTGAGCTCCAGGACATCACTGCAGGAGCTCCTCAGGGTAGTGTCCTAGGCCTAACCATCTTCAGCTGCTTCATCCATGACCTTCCTTCAACCATAAGGTCAGAAGTGGAGATGTTCGCTGATGATTGCACAATGTTCAGCACCATTCGCGACACCTCAGATACTGAAGCAGTCCGTGTCGAAATGCAGCAAGACCTGTACAATATCCAGGCTTGGGCTGATAAGTGGCAAGTAACATTCGCGTCACACAAGTGCCAGGCAATGACCATCTCCAACAAGAGAGAATCTAACCATCTCCACCTGACATTCAATGGCATTACCATCGCTGAATCCCCCACTAGCAACATCCTAGAGGCTAGTATTGATAAGAAATTGAACTGGAGTAACCATATAAATAGCATGGCTACAGGAGCACGTCAGGGGCTAGTAATCCTGCGGCGAGCAACTTATCTCCTGTCTCCCCAAAGCCTGTCCACCCTCTACAAGGCACACGTCTGGAGTGTGATGGAATACTCTCCAATGCATAGATGGATGCAGCTCCAACAACACTCAAGAAGCTCGACGCCATCAAGGACAAAGCAGCCCGCTTGATTGGCACCCCATTCACAAACATTCACTCCCTCAATCACCGACGCACAGTAGCAGCAGTGTGTACCATCTACAAGATGCACTTCAGCAGCGCACCAAGACTCCTGAGACAGCACCTTCCAAACCTGCGAGCTCGACCAACTAGAAGGACAAGGACAGCAAATGCATGGGAACAACGCCACCTGCAAGTTCCCCTCCAAGTCACACACCATCTTGACTTGGAACTATATCGCCGTTCCTTCACTGTCGCTGGTTCAAATCCTGGAACTTTCTTCCTAACAACACTGTGGGTGGACCTACCCCACTTGGACTGCAGCGGTTCAAGAAGGCAACTGACCACCACCTTCTCAAGGACAATTAGGGATGGACAATAAATGCTGGCCTAACCAACAACGCCCACAGCCCATGAATGAATAATAAAAAAAAGAAGTCATGCTTTGCCAATACTAAGCCCTTGTTGGACCACACTCGGAAGCTCTAAACATTTCTGGGTAACACCTGACCCAGCATTATTTGACCATGGAGCGACTGCAGTGATGATTTAAAATGCAATCCAAGGTTCAAGTTACGATGATATATTGCACAATCTGTGGTTAAATTCCCTGGAATTTAGAAGTTAAATGGTGATTTGCCATATTTTATTTTATATGCTAGATGGCACAGAAAGAATAGATGGAGATATTATTTCTCCTCCTTCGGGAGTAGCGCAATATGGGGCATAGTTTAAAAATTAGAGACAGATCTTTCAGGAGAGCGGTGCAGAAATATTTCTTCATGCAAAAGTTGTTCAAACTTTGGAACTGTCTTCTGCAAATGACGATTCACACCGGCTTGATTATTATTTTTAAAACTTTGGTTGATAAATATTTATTAACCATAGGTGTCAAATGATATGGGGAAATGTGAGTATATAGCGTTAGCTGCAGATCAGCTATTAACAGCCGACTCCTGTCCGTTTGTTTTTATCTTCCAATGTGAGCAGTCCTCCGAGTAGGTCCATTCACTGTGATAGCAGGGAGAATCATAAGTTCTCCCAGACCTCAATCCTGGCCCACGGATTCTGTTATCAGGTGAACATCATGAGTGCGCTGTTCCCCCGTCCTGACTCTCGCCCACTATCATGGGCTGCACAGTGGCACAGTGGTTAGCACCTCAGCATCACAGCTCCAGCGACCCGGGTTCAATTCTGGGTACTGCCTGTGTGGAGTTCGCAAGTTCTCCCTGTGTCTGCGTGGGTTTTCTCCGGTTTCCTGCCAAAAGACTTGCAGGTTAGTAGGTAAATTGACCATTATAAAAAAAAATCCCCTAGTATAGGTAAGTGGTAGGGAAATATAGGGGCAGGTGGGGATGTGGTAGGAATATGGGATTAGTGTAGGATTAGTATAAATGGGTGGTTGATGGTCGGGTCTGTGGGCCGAAGGGCCTGTTTCAGTGCTGTATCTCAAAACTAATCAGTGTGAACCCCATAAGTGACACTTAACGTCGTTCCTGCTTACTCTTCCTTTCAGTACGATGAGTTCCCTCAGCCTTCCATCATTTTCCAGTTCTGTTTTCCTAGGGGGATGAATCGTGTATTATGAATCTTTTTCAGCATGCATTCGTTACTCCAGCCATTAAGTAGGTAGAATGCTGGTTCGCTGATTTGGTGTTTGCGCAATTTAGCATAGCTCCTTCAGGGTGATGTTGCTTTGCGATCATTTTCAGCATGGGCATGCAAATTCTAACAAGTTATCAACCCTGTTTGCAGGGAAACATCTTTAATGTATCAGACATATCCTCTGATCATACTACTGATACGGTATTGGTACGTTCCTAACCGGTCAAACAGCCCCAGGTCTCAAGGTCCTGCTCGCTTTGCAACGTATATTTATATTCGTAATGTTTGCCAATATCATCACCTTCTATAAGAACATGGGTGATGCCTGAGACTGCAATAACTACCGTGGAATCTCCCTGCTCAGCATAGTGGGGAAAGTCTTCGCTCGAGTTGCTCTAAACTGGCTCCAGAAGCTGGCTGAGCGTGTCTACCCAGAGGCACAGTGTGGTTTCCGAGCACAGAGATCTACCATTGACATGCTGTTCTCCCTTCACCAGCTACAGGAGAAATGACGTGAACAACAGATGCCCCTCTACGTTGCTTTCATTGATCTCACCAAAGCCTTTGACCTCGTCAGCAGACGTGGACTCTTCAGACTACTAGAAAAGATCGGATGTCCACCAAGGCTACTAAGTATCATCACCTCATTCCATGACAATATAAAAGGCATAATTCAGCATAGCAGCACCTCATCAGACCCCTTACCTATCCTGAGTGGCGTGAAACAAGGCTGCGTTCTCGCACCCACACTGTTTGAGATCTTCTTCTCCTTACTGCTCTCACGTGCGTTCAAGTCTTCAGAAGAAGGAATTTTCCTCCACTCAAGATCAGGTGGCAGGTTGTTCAACCTTGCCCGTCTAAGAGCGAAGACCAAAGTATGGAATGCCCTCATCAGGGAACTCCACTTTTCCGACGATGCTGCATTAAAAGCTCACACATAAGAAGGGTCACTGACCCGAAACGTTGACTCTGCTTCTCTTTTCACAGATGCTGCCAGACCTGCTGAGTGGTTCCAGCATTTCTTGTTTTTATTTCAGATTTCCAGCATCCGCAGTATTTTGCTTTTATCACACATGAGAATGTCTGCAGAAACTCATCGACAGGATTGCGGCTGCCTGCAACGAATTTGGCCTAACCATCAGCCTCAAGAGAACGAACATCATGGGACAGGACGTCAGAAATGCTCCATCCAACAATATCGGCCACCACGCTCTGGAAGTGGTTCAAGAGTTCACCTACCTAGGCTCAACTATCACCAATAACCTGTCTCCCGATGCAGAAATCAACAAGTGCATGGGAAAGGCTTCCACTGCTATGTCCAGACTGGCCAAGAGAGTGTGGGAAAATGGCGCACTGACACGGAACAAACAAGTCCGAGTGTATCAAGCCTTTGCCCTCAGTACCTTGCTCGATGGCAGCAAGGCCTGGACACCGTATGTCTGATAAAAGCGACGTCTCAATTCATTCCATCTTCGCTGCCTCCGGACAATCCTTGGCATCAGGTGGCAGGACCGTATCTCCAACACAGAAGACTTCGAGGTGGCCAACATACCCAGCATATACGCGCTACTGAGTCAGCGGTGCTTGAGATGGCTTGGCCATGTGAGCTGCATGGAAGATGGCGGGATTCCCAAGGACACATTGTACAGCGAGCTCATCACTGGTATCAGACCCACCGGCCGTCCATGTCTCCGCTTTAAAGACGTCTGCAAACGCGACATGAGTCCTGCGTCATGGGAGTCAGATGCCAGTGATCGCCAGAGCTGGCGGGCAGCCATAAAGGCGGGGCTAAAATGTGGCGAGTCGAAGAGACTTAGCAATTGGCAGGAAAAAAGACAGAAGCGCAAGGGGAGAGCCAACTGTGTAACAGCCCCGACAACCAATTTTATCTGTAGCACATGTGCAAGAGCCTGTCAATCTAGAATTAGTTTTTACAGCCACTTCAGGCGTTGCTTCGCAATCCAATGACCACCTCCAGGCGCATACACATTGTCTCTCGAGACAAGGAGGCCAAAGATATGTTTGTGACACAAAAGAATAAAGAACAAAGACAATTACAGCACAGGAACAGGCCCCTCGGACCTCCAAGCCTGCGCCGATCCAGATCCTCTATCTAAACATGTCGCCTATTTTCTAAGGGTCTGTATCTCTTTACTTCCTGCCCATTCATGTATCTGTCTAGATACATCTTAAAAGACGCTATCGTGCACGCGTCTACCACCTCCGCTGGCAACGCGTTCCAGGCACCCACCACCCGCTGCATAAAGAACTTTCCACGCAGATCACCCCTAAACGTTTCCGCTCTCAGTTTGAACTCGTGACCCCGAGTAATTGAATCCCCCACTCTGGGAAAAAGCTTCTTGCTATCCACCCTGTCGATACCTCTCATGATTTTGTACACCTCAATCAGGTCCCCCCTCAACCTCCGTCTTTCTAATGAAAATAATCCTAATCTACTCAACCTCTCTTCATAGCTAGCGCCCTCCATACCAGGCAACATCCTGGTGAATCTCCTCTGCACCCTCTCCAAAGCATCCACATCCTTTTGGTAATGTGGCGACCAGAACTGCACGCAGTATTCCAAATGTGGCCGAACCAAAGTCCTATACAACTGTAACATGACCTGCCAACTCTTGTACTCAATACCCCGTCCGATGAAGGAAAGCATGCCGTATGCCTTCCTGATCACTCTATTTACCTGCGTTGCCACCATCAGGGAACAATGGACCTGAACACCCAAATCCCTCTGTACATCAATTTTCCCCAGGACTTTTCCATTTACTGTATAATTCACTCTTGAATAGGATCTTCCAAAATGCATCACCTCGTATTTGCCCTGATTGAACTCCATCTGCCATTTCTCTGCCCAACTCTCCAATCGATCTATATTCTGCTGTATTCTCTGACAGTCCCCTTCACTATCTGCTACTCCACCAATCTTAGTGTCGTCTGCAAACTTGCTAATCAGACCACCTATACTTTCCTCCAAATCATGTATGTATATCACAAACAACAGTGGTCCCAGCACGGATCCCTGTGGAACACCACTGGTCACACGTCCCAATTTTGAGAAACTCCCTTCCACTGCTACTCTCTGTCTCCTGTTGCCCAGCCAGTTCTTTATCCATCCAGCTTGTACACCTTGGACCCAATGCGACTTCAGTTTCTCCATCAGCCTACCATGGGGAACCTTATCAAACGCCTTACTGAAGTCCATGTATATGACATCTACAGCCCTCCCCTCATCAATCAACTTTGTCACTTCCTCAAAGAATTCTATTAAGTTGGTAAGACATGACCTTTCCTGCACAAAGCAATGTTGCCTATCACTGATAAGCCCATTTTCTTACACACGGGAATAGATCCTATCCCTCAGTATCTTCTCCAACAGCTTCCCTACCACTGACGTCAGGCTCACCGGTCTATAATTACCTGTATTATCCCTGCTACGCTTCTTAAACAAGGGGACAACATTAGCAATTCTCCAGTCCTCCGGAACCTCACCCGTGTTTAAGGATGCTGCAAAGATATCTGTTAAGGCCCCAGCTATTTACTCTCTCACTTCCCTCAGTAACCTGGGATAGATCCCATCCGTACCTGGGGACTTGTCCACCTTAATACCTTTTAGAATACCCAACACTTCATCCCTCCTTATGCCGACTTGACCGAGAGTAATCAAACAACTGTCCCTAACCTGAACATCCGTCATGTCCCTCTCCTCGGTGAATACCGATGCAAAGTACTCGTTTAGATTCTCACCCATTTTCTCTGACTCCACGCATAACTTTCCTCCTTTTTCCTTGAGTGGGCCAATCCTTTCTCTAGTTACCCTCTTGCTCCTTATATATGAATAAAAGGCTTTGGGATTTTCCTTAACCCTGTTTGCTAAAGATATTTCATGACTCCTTTTAGCCCTCTTAATTCCTCGTTTCAGATTGGTCCTACATTCCCGATATTCTTTCAAAGCTTTGTCTTTCTTCAGCCGCCGAGACCTTATGTATGCTTCCTTTTTCCTCTTAGCTAGTCTTACAATTTCACCTGTCATCCATGGTTCCCTAATCTTGCCATTCCTACCCCTCATTTTCACAGGAACATGTCTCTCCTGCACGCTAATCAACCTCTCTTTAAATGCCTCCCACATATCAAATGTGGTTTTACCTTCAAACAGCTGCTCCCAATCTACATTCCCCAGATCCAGCCGAATTTTGGTATAGTTGGCCTTCCCCCAATTTAGCACTCTTCCTTTAGGGCCACTCTCGTCTTTGTGCATGAGTATTCGAAAACTTACGGAATTGTGATCACTATTCCCAAAGTAGTCCCCTACTGAAACTTCAACCACCTGGCCATAAAGGAAAAATCCATGAAATATCTGCACAACAGAATTGATCGCGGCTGACACACGCTGCTGATAAAATAATGCTTAATTCTGGTTTTAGATATTCTACACTCAATGAAGGACAAATTGTAAGAAAATGTTGGGTCGGATTTTCCTGAAGTCTACGAATTCTATATATCTATTCGGTTCTCTTTAGACTATAGTCATATGAAGCCTTACCTGTTAAACCAGAAATCGTCTTGCAAGAGATACAAACTCGTAAAATACATGTACTATGGGACTGCGAATTAACTATAACATAATTTACTGCAGTAAAATGCCATTGGTCATGCAAAGTGTTTATTGAAACCAATTTAAAACCAGAGTTGGAGCTGATACCTCGGATTTGATAAGGCCTTATCACCTTGACACAAAGTCAGGAACTGCGATGCAAACACCAACTCGTTTGTTTGTAAGTGCAGCCCTAGAAGTATATGTTTTACCTTCATTGCATAGGCTGCCTGCTTAATAAATCTACAGTAATTGATGTTCAACATGCAAAGCAGTATTAAACTTCAGACTTACTTATAACTAGGATCCCATCCTATAATAGTGTAGATAATGTTGTTTTAACGTATATTTTATACATTGGAATACAACTGAACTCACTCTGATTTTAGATCTGATTTGCCATTTAACTTGTACTTGTTTAATTCCTGTTTTCTATCTTCCTTTTTGCAGAGTTTATTTTTTTTTGTTTTTCTCTCTCTATGTACGTACTATTTCTCTACTTCCATCACTCCCTTCGTCATTTGTTCTGCTCCTCTCCCGACAAGGGCAGGCTGCTGTATTCGTTGTAGTACTGGGCATGAAATCCAGAGGAATGGATTTATAATCTGGACGTTATCGGAAGTCTAATCACACCAAGACACTTTGTGCATATGCACTCACTTTATAAAAACTGGAGTTAACAATGTGGTATCAGTCAAAGTAAGAAGGAAGTTGTTTTATTGTCATAACAATCCAACTGGCTCATTAATGCCCTCTATGGAAGGGAAGTTGCCCCTTCGCCCTAAATGTGACTCCAATTATATGGCACATTGTATTTGAACCTAACTGCCCTCTGAAGTGGTTATACCACCTTACTAGGGCAAGTAGGGATTTGCAAAAAGCGCCCACCCTTTGATGTGATACTGATGTACCAAGAATTAATATATTGAAATATACTTATTTCCCTTTCTCTATCGGTATCCACGTTATGAATTCTAATTTTCATTCCCATGACTGTATAGTCTCAGTCACCGTGTTTTTCGCTATCTATCTTTTCATATGGACCTCGTTATCATTCCCGGTAGCCCATCTCGCGCTCTGTTTATTTCTTAAATGCATTACTTTATACACAACTTTTAATGTAAATTTATATTTGCCAGCTCTTGGTTTCCTTTTTTGGGCTTTTCTCTTTTGTTTTCTCGCCATTATTACTTTACTCTAGCCCTTTTTTCCCACTTTCTGAATTCCCTCTGCCCATCATGCTCAACTATTACTGGAACTTAATTTCCATTGACATGTGTCTCCCAAAAATTCTTTGACCTTTCTATTCAACTTTCAAGTTATGGTTTCTCTTTGCATTTTTATTCCATCTTCGGATGTGAGTGTTGCAGGCCTGACCAACATTTATTCAGCATCTCTAAGTTGATGCAGTGCAGGTGCACCCATATATCTGTTAGGAAGGGAGTTCCATGTTTTTGACCGAATGACTGTGAAAGACTGGTGGTATAGTTCAATGTCACAATGGTTTGTGTCTTAGAGGGAATCTCACAGGTGGTAGTACTCCCTTGTGTCTGGAGCTCTTATACTTCTAGATGGTAGAGGTCATGGGTTTGGAAGGCGCTGTCGATGGAGCCTTGGTGAGTTCCTGCATGGCATCTTGTAGATAGTACACACTGCTGCCACTGTGCACTGGTGGTGGAGGGAGTGAATGTTTAAGGTGGTAGATGGGATGCTTTATCTTGGATGGTCTTGTGTTGCTGGTTTGTTTTTGGAGCAGAAGGTATCTAGGAAATTGGAGATTGTTACATCGTACTCGTGACGTAACAGTTGGAAGGATTTGGCGAGGTGCGTTATTGATACAGAATTCCCAGCCTCTTAGAGGCAGTCATAGCATTTATGTGGCTGTTGCAGCTCTGTCTCAGGTCAATGGCAAACCCCAGGATGTCACTGGTGGGGGATTTACCAATGGTAATGCAGGTGAATGTCAAGAGGAGATGGTCGGAGCTGAACCTATCCAGGCAAAATAAACAAGAATATATCACAAGTGGCACAAATCATGGTAAATGATTGGATTTCAGACGGAAGAAATAGCAGGAAAAGGAGATGTATTTGTCTGAATGAATGTAAAACAATTGTGAGAATAATATTGCGGAGGATGGCAAAAGATAATAATATTTATGTTATTTATATTACAATTTTAACAAATTAAATATCGAATGCCACATAAGTACAGCAAGTCAGAAATAGATATATATCCAAAGAAGAAATGATTTATACTTCTGATAAAAACCTTGGAACAAGAGATGGGATATATGAATGTCTGAAAGAAAGAGAGGGAAACTCAGAAGCTTTGGGGTACATTCTGAAGCATGGATACAGTTGAAGGTACAGCTGTCAAAATTAGACATTGCATTCATCAACAGTTAGCATTTCCAGAGATCGTCAGCCAATAGGACCTGGCGGATATTTTTTCAAGAAATTAATATTCTTTCACCGGATTCAGCGAAGGTAATTCCGTTGAATGTCAAGAAGAAATGGCTAGATTCTCTTCTGTTGAGAGATCCGTCGCCTTAAACCTGTCTGGCGAGAATGTTACTTGTCACTTAGCAGCCCAAGCCTGAATGTTGGTTAGGTCTTGTAGCATCTGAGTGCGAACTGCTTCAGGAACAAAGCAGTTGTGAGTGGTCCTGAATATCATACTATCATCAGTGAACAACAGCACTTCTGATTTATGGTTGAGCGAAGGTCATTGATGAAACAACTGAAGATGGTTGTGACTTTGACATTATCTTGAAGAACTCCTGCAGTAATGTCCTGGGACTGATATAATTGACCTTCAACAACAATAACCTCTGTACTAGGTATAACTCCAACCAGTGGAGAATTTCCCCATGATTCTCACTGACTGCAATCTTGCCTGGCCTCCTTGATGGCGCATTTGGTCAAATGCCTTGGTATCAAGGGCATTCAGTCTCACCTCAGCTCTCGAGTTAACCTCTTTTGTCCATATTTGGACCAAGTCTACAATGAAGTCAGGAGCCGAGCGGTGCTTGTGGAATGCAAATTGATCGGCAGTGAACAGGTTATTTTGTTTCAGTGCAGGTTGAATGTATTTTCAAAAGCATTTTCCATCACTTTACTGCGGCAGCTTATTCGGGAGCAGAGAGTGCGAGCGAGTGAGCAGCTGGGAAGGTCAGTTTCAGCTTAAACTTAATTCCCTTTTGTTTTCGGCGGACCAAGGGGCTGCTGAGAAAGTAAAACCCTATATATTTGGGCCGTTTAAAATAACTTACCTTTCATTGCAGCAGCTTATTTGGGAGCAGAGAGTGTGAGCGAGTGAGCATTTGGGAAGGTCAGTTTCAGCTTAAACTTAATTCCCTTTCGTTTTCGGCGGACCAAGGGGCTGCTGAGAAAGTAAAACCCTATTTATTTGGGCCGTTTAAAATAACTTACCTATCATTGCAGCAGCTTATTCGGGAGCAGAGAGTGCGAGCGAGTGAGCAGCTGGGAAGGTCAGTTTCAGCTTAAACTTAATTCCCTTTTGTTTTCGGCGGAACAAGGGGCTGCTGAGTAAATAAAACCCTATATATTTGGGCCTTTTCTGAACACGAGAAACTACACGGGTAGTGTCTCCCACCCGCTCTCCTTCTCTAACCAAAAAAATAGGACTCGGTGGTGTGTAGATAAGGTAAGGCTTTTTCTAATTTTCTTTTATTGTGTGATTGGTAAAAACTTTCCGTTCCTTTTTCATTTTTTCTAAGTTTCAGACTAAGTTAAGCTAAAGATTAAAAATGCAGGAGATCACAGACCCGTGTTATGCTCCTCTTGCTCAATGTGGGAGCTCAGGGACACGGTTGATGTCCCTGATTCCTTCACGTGCAGGAAGTGTGGCCAGCTGCAGCTCTTGTTAGACCGCATGACGGCTCTAGAGCTGCGGATGGACTCACTTTGGAGCATCCGCGGTGCTGAGGATGTCGTGGATAGCACGTTTAGCGAATTGGTCACACCGCAGATTAGGATTGCTGAGGGAGAAAGGGAACGGGTGACCAAAAGGCAGAGAAAGAGCAGGAAGGCAGCGCAGGTGTCCCCTGCGGTCATCTCCCTCCAGAACAGGTATACCGTTTTGGATACTGTTGAGGGAGATGATTCACCAGGGGAAGGCAAGCAGTAGCCAGGTTCATGGCACCCTGGCTGGCTCTGCTGTTCAGAAGGGCGGGAAAAAGAGTGGAAGGGCTATAGTCATAGGGGATTCGGTTGTAAGGGTAGTAGATAGGCGGTTCTGTGATTGAAAACGAGACTCCCGAATGGTATGTTGCCTCCTAGGATAACGGGTCAGGGATGTCTCAGATCAGCTGCAGAACATTCTGAAGGGGGAGGGTGCATAGCCAGTTGTTGTTGTGCACATAGGCACCAATGATATAGGTAAAAAACGGGAAGAGGTCCTGCAAGCTGAATTTAGGGAGTTAGGAGCCAAGTTAAAAAGTAGGACCTCAGAGGTAGTAATCTCAGGATTGCTACCAGTGCCACGTGATAGTCAGAGTAGAAATGAAAGAATAGTCAGGATGAATGCGTGGCTTGAGAGATGGTGCAGGAGGGAGGGGTTCAGATTTTTGGGACATTGGGACCGGTTCTGGGGGAGGTGGGACTATTACAAATTGGACGGTCTACCTCTGGGCCGGACTGGAACCAATGTCTTTGGGGGTGCTTTTGCGAACGCTGTTGGGGAGGGTTTAAACTAATGTGGCAGAGGGTTGGGAACCAAATGAGGCGATCAGCGGACAGTAAGAAGGTAGTAACAAAAGCCTGTAAGGAACTAGATAATGAAGTCAGCGTGACTAAGGGAAAGAGTAGGCCGGGAGAAGATGATGGAAGCAAGGGGACTGGTGGTCGGAGGTGCATTTGTTTTAATGCAAGAAGTGTAGTAGGTAAGGCAGATGAACTTAGGGCTTGGATTAGTACCTGGGAGAATTATGTTATTGCTATTACTGAGACTTGGATAAGGAAAGGGCATGATTGGCAACTAAATATCCCAGGATATCTATGCTTCAGGCGGGATAGAGAGGGAGGTAAAAGGGGTGGAGGAGTTGCATTACTGGTCAAAGAGGATATCACAGCTGTGCTGTAGGAGGGCAATATGGAGGACTCGAACAGTGAGGCAATATGGGCAGAACTCAGAAATAGGAAGGGTGCGGTAACAATGTTGGGGCTGTACTACAGGCCTCCCAACAGCGAGCGTGAGATAGATGTACAAATATGTAAACAGATGATAGAAAGATGTAGGAGCAACAGGGTAGTGGTCATAGGAGATTTTAAGTTTCCCAACATAGACTGGGATTCACTTAGTGTTAGCGGTCTAGATGGAGCAGAATTTGTAAGGAGCATCCAGGAGGGTTTTCTAGAGCAGTATGTAAGTAGTCAAACTCGGGAAGGGGCCATACTGGACCTGGTGTTGGGGAATGAGACCGGCCAGGTGGTTGAAGTTTCAGTAGGGGAATACTTTGGGAATAGTGATCACAATTCCGTAAGTTTTAGAATACTCATTTACAAAGCCAAGAGTGGTCCTAAAGGAAGAGTGCTAAATTGGGGGAAGGCCAACACCACCAAAATTCGGCAGGAGCTGGGGAATGTAGATTGGGAGCAGCTGTTTGAAGGTAAATCCACGTTTGATATGTGGGAGGCTTTTAAAGAGAGGTTGATTAGCGTGCAGGAGAGTCATGTTCCTGTGAAAATGAGGGATAGAAATGGCAAGATTAGGGAACCATGGATGACAGGTGAAATTGTGAGACTAGCTAAGAGGAAAAAGGAAGCATACATAAGGTCTCGGCGGCTGAAGAAAGACAAAGCTTTGAAAGACTATCGGGAATGTAGGACCAATCTGAAACGAGGAATTAAGAGGGCTAAAAGGAGTCATGAAATATCTTTAGCAAACAGGGTTAAGGAAAATCCCAAAGCCTTTTATTCATATATAAGGAGCAAGAGGGTAACTAGAGATAGGATTGGCCCACTCAAGGACAACGGAGGAAAGTTATGCGTGGAGTCAGAGAAAATGGGTGAGATTCTAAACGAGTACTCCCCTGGCAGCAAGTTCGAGGCACTCACCACCCTCTGTGTAAAAACACTTGCCTCGCACATCCCCTCTAAACTTTGCCCCTAGCACCTTAAACCTATGCCCCTTAGTAACTGACTCTTTTACCCTGGGAAAAAGCTTCTGACAATCCACTCTGTCCATGCCGCTCATAACTTTGTAAACCTCTAGCATGTCGCCCCTCCACCTCCGTCGTTCCAGTGAAAACAATCGGAGTTTATCCAACCTCTCCTCACAGCTAATGCCCTCCAGACCAGGCAACATCCTGGTAAACCTCCTTTGTGCCCTTTCCAAAGCTTCCACGTCCTTCTGGTAATGTGGCGACCAGAATTGCACGCAATATTCTAAGTGTGGCCTAACTAAGGTTCTGTACAGCTGCAACATGACTTGCCAATTTTTATACTCTATGCCCCGACCGATGAAGGCAAGCATGCCGTTTGCCTTCTTGACGACCTTATCCACCTGCGTTGCCACTTTCAGTGACCTGTGGAACTGTACGCCCAGATCTCTCTGCCTATCAATACTCCTAAGGGTTCTGCCATTTACTGTATCCCTCCCACCAGCATTAGACCTTCCAAAATGCATTACCTCACATTTGTCCGGATTAAACTCCATCTGCCATTTCTCTGCCCAAGTCTCCAACCGATCTATATCCTGCTGTATCCTCTGACAATCCTCATCATTATCCGCAACTCCAGCAACCTTTGTGTCGTCCGCAAACTTACTAATCAGACCAGCTACATTTTCCTCCAAATCATTTATATATACTACAAACAGCAAAGGTCCCAGCACTGATCCCTGCGTAACACCACTAGTCACATCTCTCCATTCAGAAAAACACCCGTCCACTGTTACCCTCTGTCTTCTGTGACTGAGCCAATTCTGTATCCATCTTGCCAGCTCGCCTCTGATCCCGTGTGACTTCACCTTTTGCACCAGTCTGCCATGCGGGACCTTGTCAAAGGCTTTACTAAAGTCCATATAGACAACATCCACCGCCCTTCCCTCATCAATCAATTTCGTCACTTCCTCAGAAAACTCAATCAAATTCGTAAGACACGACCTCCCCTTCACAAAACCATGCTGTCTCTCGCTAATATGCTCGTCTGTTTCCAAATGGGAGCAAATCCTGTCCCGAAGAATTCTCTCTCATAGTTTCCCTACCACTGATGTAAGGCTCACCGGCTTATAGTTTCCTGGATTATCCTTTCCACCCTTCTTAAACAAAGGAACAACATTGGCTATTCTCCAGTCCTCTGGGACCTCACCTGTGGGAACCCAATCTGAGCATCGGTCAGTAGGTTGTTGTTGAGCCAGTGCCAGTTGATATCACTGACGCTGACACCTCTGATACACCTGTAATTGGCCGGATCTGATCTGCCTTGCTTTTTGTGTATAGCACACAGCTGGAGAATCTTCCACATTGCCAGGTAGATGCCTGCATTGTCCTAGAACATCTTCGCAAAGGCACGGCTAGTTCAACCCTGATTTGTATTTCTCCATCAATTGTGGCATTCCTTTCGTCTGTCTTAAGCCTAAACTCTGGAGTTCTCGCCTTACATCTCTCTGCCTCTCTGCCTTTCTCTCTCTTTCAATTCTTTTTAAGATGATCCATTTAACCTAATTCTTCAGCAAATCTTTTTGTCACCCGTCTTGATGCTGCATCTGTAGTTCTGTGCCATAAATGTTTTTGTTGATATTGTTCTTCATAAGCGCCTTTGTATCTTAAAGACACTCTTTTAATGCACGCTTTTCCGCTGCCTTTGACCGGAGGGCTGGACAACCATCGTTTGTTAAAGGAAATCAGCTTTAAATCCAAGTAACATAAAGGGGATGATTACATTCCATGGCTAATTTCTCTTGTTACTGAGATCTCAGAAAAGCTCCTTGGGAACATAATCTGTTCAATAAATGTACGCAACACATTCAGTCAAAACGGTATTAATACAGATCAATAAAATCCGCTTCATTCAGTATTATATTTAACAGTCACAGCTTCATAACATACAGTATCCTATTCATTCAATGCCAGCCCTACTTAACTGATCCAATTCTATCATTTTATTTGCCTTATATTTATGTATGTGGCATAAAATAAAGAAAAGGAGCATTCACCAAGACGGGTTGAGGATCGGGGACCAAGTACAAAATCTGATAGCAATATTTCGCATGTTTAATTGCCGTGGAATTTCTACTATATCATTTTTTGCGAATTATTCACCTTCTTTGGCCTCCTTATCTCGAGAGACAATGGATAAGCGCCTGGAGGTGGTCAGTGGTTTGTGAAGCAGCGCCTGGAGTGGCGATAAAGGCCAATTCTAGAGTAACAGGCTCTTTCACAGCTGCTGCAGAGAAATTTGTTTGTCGGGGCTGTTGCACAGTTGGCTCTCCCCTTGCGCCTCTGTCTTTTTTCCTGCCAACTGCTAAGTCTCTTCGACTCGCCACACTTTAGCCCCGTCTTTATGGCTGCCCGCCAGCTTTGGCGAACGCTGGCAACTGACTCCCACGACTTCTGATCAATATCACAGGATGTCATGTCGCGTTTGCAGACGTCTTTAAAGCGGAGACATGGACGGCCGATAGGTCTGATACCAGTGGCGAACTCGCTGTACAATGTGTCTTTGGGGATCCTGCCATCTTCCATGCGGCTCACATGGCCAAGCCATCTCAAGCGCTGCTGACTCAGTAGTGTGTATAAGCTGGGGATGATGGCCGCCTCGAGGACTTCTGTGTTGGTGATACGGTCCTGCCACCTGAGACCAAGGATTCTCTGGAGGCAACGAAGATGGAATGAATTGAGACGTCGCTCTTGGCTGACATACGTTGTCCAGGCCTCGCTGCCATCGAGCAAGGTACTGAGAACACAGGCCTGATAAACTCGGACCTTTGTGTTCCGTGTCAGTGCGCCATTTTCCCACACTCTCTTGGCCAGTCTGGACATAGCAGTGGAAGCCTTTGCCATGCGCTTGTTGATTTCTGTATCGAGAGACCGGTTATTGGTGATAGTTGAGCCTAGGTAGGTGAACTCTTGAACCACTTCCAGAGCGTGGTCGCCAATATTGATGGATGGAGCATTTCTGACGTCCTGCCCCATGATGTCCGTTTTCTTGAGGCTGATGGTTAGGCCAAATTCGTTGCATGCAGCTGCAAACCTGTCAATGAGACTCTGCAGACACTCTTCAGAGTGAGATGTTAAAGCAGCATCGTCAGCAAAGAGGAGTTCCCTAATGAGGACTTTCCGTACTTTGGACTTCGTTCTTAGACGGGCAAGGTTGAACAACCTGCCACCTGATCTTGTGTGGAGGAAAATTCCTTCTTCAGAGGACTTGAACGCATGTGAAAGCAACAAGGAGAAGAAAATCCCAAAAAGCGTGGGTGCGAGAACACAGCCCTGTTTCACGCCACTCAGGATAGGAAAGGGGTCTGATGAGGAGCCACCATGTTGAATTGTGCCTTTCATATTGTCATGGAATGAGGTGATGATATTTAGTAGCTTTGGTGGCCATCCAATCTTCTCTAGTAGTCTGAAGAGACCACGTCTGCTGACGAGGTCAAAGGCTTTGGTGCGATCAATGAAAACAATGTAGAGAGGCATCTGTTGTTCACTGTAATGCTGTCTTTTCCTGGGGCTTTTCCGCTGGCCAGAGAATCAATGGCATCACTGAGTACGGATCTGGTTGGCTGTATGTCCAGCTCATCCATGACTGGTAGTGGCTGGGCTGCATTGAGGGCCGTCTCCGTGACAACATTCTCTCTGGAGTACAGTTCTAGGTAGTCATGTCACCACGGAATATTAATCTCTATTTCCTTTGATCTCGCTTGTCTTCCCCCTCTATTTAACATTCACTTGCAGTCTCTTTCATAACAGTTTATCTCTGGACTTAGCGCTCTCTGCTCTGTTTCTCAACTCTGATTTTCGGATCAGGCTCATCTCTGCCATCCTAATTGAAATTTCTGTTCATCATTCGCTTTTTACAATGATGCTATGTCAGTGTCAGTGTTTTAAACCTCTGTGGAATATTTTGATGTTTCTTATCATAGTCCAAGGCATCACCCATTTCCCTATATTACTCGTTTCATATTCAAAACATGGAATAAACAGGAGCGAAGGCCTCATCCAGGCAGACCTCAGAATAATCTAAACTGATGTTCTTGTAGTTCTACCGTGCAGAGTTAGGACATGGATGCCACACCTCATGGAACTTGGGGGGTGATGGTGTAGTGGTATTATCATTGACCTATTAACCCAAAGACCCAGGGTATTGGTTCGGGTACATGGGTTCGAATCCCACGTGATTTAAAAGTGTAATTTGTGTTAAATTGATAGATCTGGAATTTTAAACAAAGCAAGTTTAATGATGGCCATCAGACTAGTTCTGATCAATGGTTACTGACCTAAAACGTGAACTCTGCTTCTCTCTCCACAGATGCATACAGACCTGCTGAGTATGTCCAGCATATCCTGTTTTCATGCCATGAAACTATTGCAGATTGTGGTGAAAAACACATCTGGTTCATTAATGCCCATTAGGGAAGGAAATCTGCTGTCCTTACCTGATCTGGCCGACATGTGACCTCAGACGCACAACAAAGTGGTTGATTCTTAAATGCTCTCTGAAATGGCCGAGCAAACCATTTAGACTGGGTTTGCGGCAGGTGGTGAGGGAACCAATAAGAGGCAAAAGATGCAGATGCATCTGTCCATGTCAGTATTAGTAGGACTGACCATGATTCATTGCCATTTCATAATCTTGAGGTAAATAAAGATTCCCATGATACCAATACTGAAAATTGATACAACATAACTAAAAACATTTCATTTTATAATGAATTTTAGTGACAATACGTTTATTCATTCACAGTAAATCCTGCAAGAAGATGCGTTAGCACCAACAGTATCATAGAATCATAGAAAATACAGCACAGAACAGGCCCTTCGGCCCACGATGTTGTGCCGATCCTTTGTCCTCTGTCAAGGACAATTTAATCTATACCCCATCATTCTCCTTTATCCATATACCTATCTAAAAGCCGTTTGAAAGTCCCTAAAGTTTCTGACTCAACAACTTCCCCAGGCAAGGCATTCCATGCCCCGACCACTCTCTGGGTAAAGAACCTTCCCCTGACATCCCCCTTATATCTCCCACCCTTCACCTTAAATTTATGACCCCTTGTAACGCTTTGCTCCACCCGGGGAAAAAGTTTCTGACTGTCTACCCTATCTATTCCCCTGATCATCTTATAAACCTCTATCATGTCACCCCTCATCCTTCTCCGTTCTAATGAGAAGAGGCCTAGAATGAGTAAACTCAGTTCAATAGCCAGACCTCTGAACCTGCATCAGACACACACGAAATTAAATGACCTATCACAACATTCATAACAAGCTAATACATTGAACGCCTGTTCAAACGGAAGCAAATTATTGGGGTGGAAGCACATTAATCTAGTACCTTGCTACACTCAAGTCGTGAGTTGTCTCGTTTGCAATCATTGAAAACATTTATGAAATAAAATCCAGAAGAGGTTAATCCCACAACATGAAACTGCTGCAAAATATGTTGGTTTCATACTTGATCTTTGGACAGACATTTGATTCCAATACATTCGTTAGCAATGCCAGTGTAGAATGCACAGAGATGAGTACACATAATGCAGGTGTCAGAAAACGAAAAGGGAACAGGCATAACATTTTCAATTATTCAAGTCGCTGTGTGAAAACATGGTAGAAAAAGTAGGATGTCAATGCCGCAACACAGTTGGCAACGTTATACCCTACTAACAGATGAGATAACAGTTCATTAGGAACTCCAAAAACTGCAATAGCAGAATAGTAAATCCGTTGTATTTGAATGGCTACTGGACATCCCACATCGGTGAGAGGGAATGACTTCAGTTGCTCTTCAACACATAGCTCTGACAGACACACAGAGCTGATACATTCCAAAGAGCCCTGATTTATGTTTAGTTTAGTGATACAGCACTGAAACAGGCCCTTCGGCCCACCGAGTCTGTGCCGACCATCAGCCACCCATCCATACTAATCCTACACTAATCCCATATTCCTACCACATCCCCACCTGTCCCTATATATTTCCCTGCCACCTACCTATACTAGGGGCAATTTATAATGGCCAATTAACCTATCAACCTGCAAGTCTTTGGCATGTGGGAGGAAACCGGAGCACCCGGAGGAAACCCACGCAGACACAGGGAGAACTTGCAAACTCCGCACAGGCAGTACCCAGAATCGAACCCGGGTCCCTGGAGCTGTGAGGCTGCGGTGCTAACCACTGCGCCACTGTGCCGCCCGGGTTTTCTCCGGGTGCTCCGGTTTCCTCCCACAAGCCAAAAGACTTGCAGGTTGGTAGGTAAATTGGCCATTATAAATTGTCACTAGTATAGGTAGGTGGTAGGGAAATATAGGGACAGGTGGGGATGTTTGGTAGGAATATGGGATTAGTGTAGGATTAGTATAAATGGGTGGTTGATGTTCGGCACAGACTCGGTGGGCCGAAGGGCCTGTTTCAGTGCTGTATCTCTAATCTAATCAGAGTCTCATGTAGGCCAGACCAGGTAAGGACGGCAGATTTCCTTCCCGAGTGGACATTAGGGAACCAGGTCGTTTTTTTTTCACAGCAATCGATGACCGTTTCTTGACATTATTACTGATTCTAATTAAATTCCACCAACTTTCGGGGTGGGATATAAACCTGGAACCCCAGGGTGTTATCCTGGATCAATGGTTTACTAGCTCAGGGACGTTACCACTACGCCAACCTCTCCTGACCAGTTAGGCCGAGAGAACCTATCTCCTGTGGTGTCAGAGTTCAAAACAAAGGGGAGATAACCTCACAGTTCGATCGTGGCCATTCAGAAATGATGTCGGGAAGCAGAACTGCATAGGGGGAGTAGTTTGAGTCTGGCACTCAGTCCTACAAAACACTTTCCAAACTAGGTCAATTGAAAAATTTCGGCTTGAGATTGATAGTTTGTTGTTCGGCAAGAGGCTTAAAACATATGCAAGCAAGGCGAGGAAATTGAGAGATGATAAGATCGTTGAACCTGAATGGATGAACCAACGTGAGGGGCTGGATGGCCTCCTATTAAGTTCCGATGCCACATTGCTGTAATTGTGGCGCTAAGTGAGAGAAATCTAGAAGTAATGATAATATTCAATGGAATATTGGCCTGGGACCACCTGGAGTGCGGTGTGCGGTATTGTCACCTTCAAGACAGAAAGGGAATGGTTGAAATGTCCAAAAATAATTACATTTCCTATCGTGTCTTCCCAATGACAGCTGCTGAGATGCAGACCTGCATCACCGCTATCAATGTGAGAACACGATTAGACACAGAGACAGAAATTAATTGTGAAAAATGCAAACTGAATGGCATAACTGTACAGAACCTTAGTTAATCCTTGTCAGCATTTTAGAGAGAAACGTTGACACTGATCTTGAGAAGCCCTCCACCGTACACAAAAAACTCTAAAGCAAAAAAATATGAAGCGATTAAACAAACAAAATCATTTTTCATAGGATTATAAAATGATATGTCTCAGAATGAAGGCAATTCGGCCCATCATGCTTGCACTGTCTCTTTAGTAGAGCTATCTAATTAATCTCATTCCCCTACTCTTTCCCCATAGTCCTGTATTTACCCATTCACGTACTTATCCGATTATATGTTGAATGTTGCTATTGAATCTGCTTCCAGCTCCTTTTTCTTAGGAAGTACATACTATATCACAATATGTTTTCATGTTCTGTCTCGTTCTTTCTCCAGTCAAGTTAAATCTGTGTCCTCTGGTTACTGGCTCTTCACCCACTGGGAACTGTGTTCCTTATCAACTCCACAACAACTTCAATGATTTAGAACATCTCTATCAAATCTACTCTTAGATTTCTCTGTCCCAAGCAGATCAATCCCAGCTTCTCCTGTCACTCCGTATAATTGAGGGTAAGGACTCGGGACTATAGTTAGCACTTAGAACCAGGTCTTCAGAAGTGAAGTGGAGAAGCACTTTTACACGTACAGCATGTTAGAATTTTTAAAAATCGCATCTGAAAACAGAAATTGATGCAAGGTCCATTGTAAATTTTATATTTGAGATTGATAAGTTTTTGTTAACCAAATATTTTGAGTGATCTGTGCAAAGTGGACATATTTTGTTATAGCAGAGATCAGGCATGATCTCATTCAATGACAAAACAAGCTCAAGAGGTTAAATGGCCTCTTCCTGTTAAAGCTTGGCTCACGTAAAAAATTAAAACCTGACCCAGGCCCGACCCGACAACAGCCAACCCAAATCTGAACCGGACCCGAGTCCTTTAATTTCTTTTCATGCCCGATCCGACCCGAAATATATTATTGAAACAGGAAAAAAAGTAGATTAAAAAGAAAACAATATCACCTGCTAAGGGAAATGGCAATTAGCAGCACAATTGGGAAGTCTATCTGAGTAGAACTTTGTCAGAGAGTTCCCAAATTTTGCTGCGGTGCCAAAGGCAGACAAGAAATGTCAACAGGTGTGAGCATGAGCCACCCACATTACTTTTGGATTAACAGACAGTTCAGGAAGCGAGACATGGTGCTGTCAGAGAGTAGAACCAACTTTTGTCTGTTTTAGTTCCTCTGCTACTTATTTCTTCGTCTACACTATTGAGGAAGGCGATACTCATAGCATTTGTTGCATTCAGGTTCCTGTGCAATGTGAGTAGACATAAAGGGAAATTTATAGCTTACCATCTGATGAAAATGACTCAAGAAACTTAGCTGACCCATCAAGACAGCCCCATACCAAGATAGCTGGATCATCACGGCTAAACACTTCTTCCCACTCCCTAACTCGCATCTAAATCTACGAGGAATGGAACAATATATATAACAAACCCCAGACCAGTGTGGGGAAAACTCTGTAAAATTCCTCTCCAATGCCATGCTGCCCTGGCAACCGAAAACCTGTCGATGGATTACGTCTTACCTAAAAAGATACTTACCTTCTATATGACACAATCTTTCTCACAGTCAGGACCTGATCGAGCTCCTTCTTGAAGCCACTGAGAAGTCAGTACCTAACACACCATCTGACTATGTATTCTAGAGGTTCTACATTCTCTGGGAAACAAACAACCGAACATCCAGTATTTTCCTACGCGTACGTAGTTTGATATATATATATATGTATATATAGATATATATATATATATAGGGTTCAGCTCATAGATGGTTTTCTCTCTGCAATGTTACTTGTCTGCTGCTATGAAAGAATCAGTTTGCACATAACCCAGCAAAGACTTGCCTTTGAAAATAGATCTGCGT
Source organism: Heterodontus francisci (assembly GCF_036365525.1). Taxonomy (NCBI): domain Eukaryota; kingdom Metazoa; phylum Chordata; class Chondrichthyes; order Heterodontiformes; family Heterodontidae; genus Heterodontus; species Heterodontus francisci. The sequence continues at coordinate 41,663,068 of NC_090391.1, forward strand.
TGCTTCTACAGCCATTATAGCTTGTTTAAAATTATCTACATATGATGGGAAAATATTGCATTAATAATGCTACACTGTTTAATATCTTCAAAATGGTTTTGGCACGAACCGAAGTTTCTAGAGCTAGCCTACTCTCTATTCATTCCTATGGAACAGAACACCAGCCCTTTTGGATCAGAGGAATACCACATTCCAGGAACACAATCTATCAGGTTGAATAACATAGACTGTAACGGCAGGTTAATATGCAAGGGTGTTTTACCTAATTTCTGTGAAAGATTTGGAATGTATACTTGAATGGCCAGTGGTGGTTATTCAACTAGCACACCCCCCACCACGCCCCCAACCACCACCACCCCATCTATATGGGGGGAAAAAACAATGTGCACAATGCCAATTAACGTCTAGACTCTTCTTTGGCCTCCTTATCTCGAGTGATAATGGGTAAGCGCCTGGAGGTGGTCAGTCGTGTGTGGAGCAGCGCCTGGAGTGGCTATAAAGGCCAATTCTAGAGTGACAGGATCTTCCACAGGTACTGCAGAAAAATTTGTTTGTCGGGGCTGTTACACAGTTGCACAAATAATGATTCTTTGCATTTTCATTTTTAATATTTGCATTTAAAACTCTGGATTATCAAAACTAAGATAATTTGAGCATAAGTCATTTTCTCACCCACTCAGCAATGAAAATTAAGTAATTGGATCCTGTGTTTTAGCTTATCTCATTATTCTTAGTGGATTTTGTCCACAAGATCCATTGACGTGGTAAATGGCATTCGCTTTCCATCATAACGTGGCAGCTTTCCAGATGTAGGTCACACTACAGCTAGAATATGACTTTCTACATTTAAGTTAAGACCAATCATCAACATGCTAACAACCAGAGTGGTGTGGGCAAGGGCTCGACAGCTGTTTTTCCAGTACTTGCAATGTTAAAACAAAAATAAGTTCATAAATTATATTCCAAACATGCATCATTTATACAGTGAGACATTGGTATTCCTTCAGAGGCTAATTTTAACTCACATGACAGTTATTCAAATTATCCAGTAAATGTCATGCCATTTTGGCAGCCACTATAACAGAAATATGAATGGATCTTACAATCTACTCCTGGGTTTCCTTTGAGCGGAGACGGAAGTCTCTAATTTGTGTTATTGAATTTCACGCCCTAATGTTTTATATACGAATGCCTGAGAAACGCAATTCACTTACAATCAGACTGGTAAAAAAGAACATGTGTTCCCACATTTTTAAATGTATTTGTCTCATCATAACAGTGAAAACTTTGGTTTAAAACTGTGACACTTAAATTTTAATAGATAATATGTAACTTTATAGGGGTTTTAACGTAAGCAGACATGACTAGTGGAACCCTAGCCTGTCAAAGCTAAGCAGTAAAGTCCAGCCCGACCCTGAATGTTGGACACAGATTATAGACCTGACCCGACACGAACCCGACACATGGAGTCGGCTTTGGTTGGGTTCGGGTCTGGTAGCCAGGTTTTGGAGAAACTGGAACCATGATAGCGCAGTGGCACAGTTGGATGCCACTGTCAGAGGTATGTGTTTGCTGCAGATTAAGAGCAGAGAGTGGCATTTGCGAGGAGTGAGGCCAGTGAGGGAATTAAATTCAGGATTGAATTTCCAATTTTAATGCGATTGAGTGGAGTGAGAGCTCAAGACACTGAGTGAGAGCGAGGCTGATGGAAAAGTGAGGCTATAGGGGAACTAAGGAATGAAGTGAGGCGTTGACACATTTTGGGGCCTTTAAACAATCCAGAATAAACAGAAACAAGCATCTGCTGAAAAAAAAAATAGCAGAGAGAGGAATGTTAATGAGTTACTTTCAGTGCCCATCCCCTAATGTTAAGTGCAGTAATTTCTAGACTGCAATCCAGACCATGTACTTTAAACATCGTCGTGTCAGAGACTGAAACTTCATGTTTTGACAGGGAAACTATAAATTGTGTGAAAAAGGTCTGCTTGTGTCACTGGATTCAATTTATATTGAGAAACAATTGATAACATTCATAAATGAATGGGCAAGATTGAGCACGTTAAATTATATGAAAACTATAAATGTAGCTGCTTATTATTATTGGATCAGTTCTGTATCTTTAAAATGTACAGTATTAGTCCTGAAAGAGGCCTGATTAATATAATGCCCAATACATGGCGCAGTTTCTGTTTAATCCAGCAAATTATTTCCATTGAGTCAAAGCTGCTGATGTAACATCTTGCTTCAAGTGTTTGTAAATAATAACAATGATCAGGGGGATAAAAGTGCCAGTGGAGAATTATCCCCTGTATAAATCAGGGTTCATTTGAAAGCATCAGCTTAGCGTGCCTGTCAGAACTGCCGTTTCCAGATTAAATTGCTTATCATAAAATGGGATATTCTGCCATACTTCTGATAGAATACATTTGCTATCCCGCTCTCGCAGCAGTTGGAGTACCTGGTGAGTTTTCATCGCATCTGTTGATGATGTAAATCAATGTTAACTGTGCACTTGGCAATATTTTTGTGGCTGCATTCCTTTTAATCAGCAGCCTACTCTGCCCTGCCATATGAATGATGGACTAACTTATGCTTCTGCACTTTCAAAATTGTAATTGTTGCATTATCTCGTTGTGTAGCTAAATCTGAAAATGTAAATGGATCATTTTCTGTACTGAATGCAGTGAAACTAGGTAACTGGCCAAGGAGCTGAGATTGGTATCTCAAGATAATAACAGTTTCATTTTCAGGAATAGCCTTCCGGAAATATTTATTCACGAATGTGTTTTCAGTAATTGATAATGCGATAGATCAAAGTTTCAGTGTTGGAGGTAGACAGTACAGTGACCTAACTCCCCAATAATATGGTTCAGTTCAACTGGGCGTTCGATGTAGTGATGGGTTATCCTAGTTGTGACCCATTATTGCATTCTGAGTGCATCTCATGAAGTGCCGGAAATCTGGATGCTTAAATGAGTTTGTGACTGTATCATTCACACTGTCGTCTCAGCTTCGGTGAGGCAAATTCGCTGATTGCCACTGGATGCCACTTTAACCAAATGATTTAATGTTATCTTGTATAATTTTGCACTGAGCCTACTGTATTCATCAAATCATACTATTGTTTCAGCACAGAAGTAGGCCATTTAGCTCGTCATGCTCGTGTTAGCTCACTGCAAGAGCAAAGCAGCGTGGACATCATAACCTCCCTGGTCTTATATTCTATGCCTGGGCTAATAAAGGCAAGTATCCCATATGCCTTCTGAACCACCTTATCTGCTTGTGCTGCTGCCTTCAGTGATCTATGGACAGGTACTCCAAGGTTCCTCTGACCCTCTGTACTTCCTAGGGTCCTACCATCCATTGTATATTCCATTGCCTTGTTAGTCCTCCCAAAATGCATCACCTAACAATTCAGAGAATTAAATTCAATTTGCCACAGCTCTGCCCATCTTCTCATCCCATCTATATCGTCCTGTAGTCTAAGGCTTTCCTCCTCACTATTTATGACACCACCAATTTTCATGTCATCTGCGATCTTAATATTCACGTCTAAATCATTAATGGTGAGGTGGTGGCGTAGTGGTAATGTCACTGGACTGGTAGCCCAGAGGCCCAGGCTAATGCTCTGGGAACATGGGTTCGAATCCCACCAAAACAGATAGTGGAATTTGAATTCAGTTAATAAATCTGGAATTGTAAAGCTAGTCTAGTGTGACCATGAAACCATTGTCGATTGTTGTAAAAACCCATCTGGTTTACTAATGTCCTTTGGGGAAGGAAATCTGCCATCCTTACGTGATTTAGCCTACATGTGACTCCAGGTCCACAGCAATGTGGTTGACTCTTAAAATGCTCTCTGAAATGGCCATTCAGGGCATTTAGGAATGGGCAATAAATGCTGGCTGAGCCAGCGACTCCCACATCCCATGAACGAATAAAAAAAAATGTACACTACAAACAGCAACGGTCCCAGCACCGATCCCTGCAGTACACTGGTCACAGGCTTCCACTCTCAAAATCAACCCTCAACCATCATCCTCTTCCTGCTTCCACTAAGCCAACTTTGGATCCAATTTGCAAATTGCCCTCATTTCCAAATTCCCATGGGCTCTTACCTTCTTCACCAATCTCCCATGAGAGATCTTATAAAGAGCCTCACTGAAGTCCATGTAGATGCATCAAACTCTTTACCCTCATCTACACATCTAGTCACCTCCTCGAAAAATTCAATCAAGTTCACTGGACCCCATCTCCTCCTGACAAAGCCATTCTGACTGTCCCTGATTAAACCCTGCCTCTCCAAGTGGAGATTAATCCTGTCCCTCAGAATTTTTTTCAATTGTTTCCCGACGACTGATGTTAGACTCACTAGTTTGTAATTATCTGATTCATCCCTGCTACCCTTCTTCAATAATGGTATCACATTCGCTGTCCTCCAATCCTTTGGTATCTCTCCTGTGGACAGAGAGGATTTGAAAATTTATGTCAGAGCCTCTGCTATCTCCTATTCGCCTCACATACCAGCCTGGGATGCATCTCATCTTGGCCTTGGGATTTAACCAGTTTTAAGACAGCTAATACAGCTAATACTTCCTCTGTTTCAATGCTAATGTGTTAGATGAGAGGATAGACTCTGATACATGGAGGCGCTGTGTTGGATGGAGCTATTGTTTTGATGTTGGGGTGTGTTACACAGAGGGTTTGTGTTAACTGGAGGGGCTTTGTTAAATGGAGGAGTATGTTGGGTGGAAGGGCTGTGTTACATGAAGGGGCTGTGTTAGATAGAGGGTGTGTGATGGATGAATCGACTGTGCTACATGCAGGGTTGTGTGAGTTGCAACTGCTGTGTTCAACGGAGGGGCTGCTTTAGATGCTGGGATGTGTTGGATGGATCTGGCTGTTTTCGACAGAGGGGCTGTGTTCAATGGAGGGACTGTGATAGATGGGTTCTTTCAGATGGATAGATGGACAATGACAGATGAAGGGCAGTGATAGATGCAGTTGTTGTGTTAGATGGAGGGTGGTGTTAGATGCAGCGTTGTGTTAGAGACAGATGCTTCGCTAGATGAATGCGTTATGTTAGATCGAAGGGCTGCGTCAGAAGGCGTGAGTATGATAGATGCAATTGGCTGTTTTAGATGGGCAAATTACGTCGGATGGTGGGTCCTTAATCGATGAATGGTTGTGTTAGGTACATGATGTTCATTTAGGTAGAGGATCTATGTTCGCGAGCGAGGCTGTGTTGGACAGGTGGCTATATTTGATGGAGCTGCTGTTTTATTTGAATAATCTCTGTTAGATGGAGAGGCTGTATTCGATGGAGCTGTTTTTATCAACTGCATTAGATGAAAGGACTTTGTTGGATGGAGCAGCTGTGTTGGATGCTGCTTTTGTTTTAGTTGAAGATTTTGTGTTAGATTGAGAGGGTTTTTTTTACTGAGATTCTGCTTTCAATTGAAATATAGTGTTAGATCAGGGGTGTCCAACAAAGGGCCCACGGGCCAGGATCCGGCCCACCAAAGGTTTCCATCCGGCCAGCGTGTGTAAAATGTACCCGGGGTTGTTAGTTATTCTCGCCATGGTTCCGTGACTGCAGATAAGAAATTTCCCATTGTATTCTTCTTGCAAAGAGGCCTTTGAAAAAGATTGCACCATCAGTTTCACAGCAACTGAAACAGGAAAGCGCTTCCCAGCATCACACTGATTCGAGATTTTCCAACTTATTTTCAAATCCCGCCGGAAACCCCGAATCTGCCCATTGTTGCGAACCGCCTTCCTGCTTCAGCAGCTGTGGAACTGAGGGCCCGATGTTTTTATGCAAAATGACCAATCACAATGCTGCTTTGCTGAACGCTCCAGATCAGTGCAACTGCCAGAGAGAGGGAGTGGTGGCGGGGAGGCGGTGGAGGGGGGAACAAAGAGGAGAGAGGTGGAGGAAAGACGGCGGGAAACAGGGACGGGGGAAGAAAAGAGAGCGAACAGAGAGACAGGAATAAACGCAGAGAGAGAGGGGAGAAAACAAAGAGTTGGAGGGAGAGAGGCAGGGGTAGTACAGAGAGAGAGAGGGAATGCAGAGAGGTGGAAGAGAGAGAGGGACAGAGGGGGGCAGGGAGAGAGTGAGAAGGAGGGCAGTGAGGGAGGTGGGGGCACAGAGAGGGAGGATCACACAGAGAGGGTGTAGCAACACAAAGAGGGGGGAACACAGAGAGAAACAGGGAGAGAAATCAAGATCTCTCCTAATTGATGGATATCTATCCTGAATAGTTCACGTCACTACAACAAATGTGCAGGCAGAGATTGACTACATATGCAAACATAAACAATGCCAAATATGTCACTAAATCAGTTTTCAATATAGAGACGATGAAGTACGTCAATAAATGAAACTTCTCATTTAAAATCTATTGACAATAATGCTCATTTGTTGTTGCTTTTATGAGTAAGATACAGTTCCAATGCCTTTATCATTCGAAATTTGCTCACTGGCCTCATGGGCCGAGCAAATATTATAATGTGGCCCTCCGCCTGAAAAGGTTAGGCAACGCTGCGTTAGATAGTGGGTCTTCATTAGCGGGAGCGGCAGCATTAGATGGAGTTGCTGCTTCAAATGCGACGGCTGTGCTTGGAAAAATTGCTGCAATCAATTGGCATTTTGCAATAGATGTACAGGTTGTGTTAGATAAAGCTCTGTTATAAAGAGGGCCTGTGATAAATGAGGCGGCTGGACTAGGTGCAGGGGCTGTGAAGGATGAAGGGCTGCATTCAATGCAGCACCAGCTTCTGGCAGATGCAGGAGTTTTTTTTTAGGTGGAGTGGCTGTGCTAAACGAATTGAATATGTTTGATGTACCATACTTCTTATATGGAGCGGCTTTGTCAACTGGAGGTGCTGTGTTAGATGAATGGCTGCATTAGATAGAGCGGCAGTGTTTAATGACGTCCATACGTTAGATGGAGAGCTGTTTTAGATGTATCTGCTGTCTGAGATGATGGTTCTCTTTTAGATCAAGGGACTGTGTTAGATGGAGATGTTGTGTTACATAGATAGGTTGTGTTAGATAGAGGGGCTAAGAGTCATCATCAACAAGGCGCACTGCAGCAAATCAACACGCATCCTTTGACAACAGCTTCCAAGCCCACGGTCTGTAATAGCTAGAAGATGTGGACAGCTGAAGCATGGGAAGACAACTAGCTGCAAGTTCCCAGGCAGGTCTTACCCCATCCTGAATTAGAAATATAGCACCGTTCCTTCACTGTCGCTGGATCAGGATTCTGGAACTCCCTCCCTAACTGCCCTGTGGGCATACCTGCACGAGATTATCTGCAGCGGTTCAAGAAGGCAGCTCACTTACAATTTCTCAAGGGCAATCATGGATGGGCAAGAGATGCTGGCCTTCCCCCAGCGATTCCCACATCCCAAGAAAGAATTAACTAAAGATGGAAAGCTGCGATAGACATGGGCTGCTTTGTTGGACCAAATTGATGTATTGGATGGCGAGGCTGTGTTAGATGGATAGACTGACATGAATGGAGCTGGTTTGTTCGTTAAAGGCAGGTTCTAGATGAAACTGCTGTTTTATTGGAGATTCTGTGTTAATTGGAAGCGATGTGTTCGAAGCAGGGGCTGTGTTAGATGAAATTCCTTTGTTATATGAAGTGGCTTTGTTAGATGAATGTGATGTGCTTGATGAAAGGCTGTGTTAGATACAGGAGGTGCGTAGATGGAGGGGATATGTAAGTCATAGGGGTTACGCTAGATAGAGGGATAGTGTTTATTAGATGGAGGCGCTATGATAGATGGAGCTTAGTATTAGGTAGAGGGTCTGCATTAGATGTTGGAGCTGCTTTATAGGTGGGGCAGTGTTAGACGGATGGTCTGGGTAATATGGAGGGTGTGTGTTAGAGGAGGGGCTGTGTCAGATGGAGATGATGTGCTTGATGAAAGTGTAATCTTCGATATCAAGGTTGTGTCAGATGGAGGGGCTGTGAGATGAGAACTGTATAGATGCAGGTGGCTTTGTTAGAAGAACTGACTGTGCTGGATAGCGAGGCTGCTTTAGATGAAGGTGTTGCATTGAATTGAGAGGTTGCATTAGATGGAGCCTCTGTGGCAGGTGGAGCCTCGTTGTTACAGGGAAGATGCGTTCAATGAAGCTACTGTTTTACTTGAAGATTCTGTGTTAGATGGAAGGGTTGCATTTGATAAAGGTTCTGCAATCAGTTGTGGTACTGCGTTGAATAGAGTGCCTGCATTAGATGAAGTGGTTGTGTTTGAATGGAGAGGCTGTGTTTGATGTGCATTGGATGGAGAGAGGCTGTGTTAGATGTGTGTTGGAAGCAGAGGTTGTGTTAGAGTGTGTTGGATGGAGAGGCTGTGGTAGATATGTGTTGGATGGAGAGGCTGTGTTAGATGTGTGTTGAATGAAGAGGCTGTGTTATATGCATGTGGGATGGAGAAACTGTATTAGATATTTGTTGGATGGAGAGGCTGCGTTAGATGTATGTTGGATGGAGGAGCTGTGTTATATGTGTATTGGATGGAGAGAGGCTGTGTTAGGTGTATGTTGGATGGAGGAGCTGTCTTATATGTGTATTGGATGGAGAGAGGCTGTGTTAGATGTATGTTGGATGGAGAGGATGTGTCAGATGTGTGTTGGATGGAGAAGCTGTGTTAGATTAGATTTTTTAGATTAGAGATACAGCACTGAAACAGGCCCTTCGGCCCACCGAGTCTGTGCCGACCATCAACAACTCATTTATACTAATCCTACACTAATCCCATATTCCTACCAAACATCCCCACCTGACCCTATATTTCCCTACCACCTACCTATACTAGTGACAATTTATAATGGCCAATTTACCTACCAACCTGCAAGTCTTTTGGCTTGTGGGAGGAAACCGGAGCACCCGGAGAAAACCCACGCAGACACAGGGAGAACTTGCAAACTCCACACAGGCGGTACCCGGAATCGAACCCGGGTCCCTGGAGCTGTGAGGCTGTAATGATAACCACTGCTCCACTGTGTTGGATGGAGAGGCTTGTAGATGTGTGTTGGATGGAGCGAGACAGTGTTAGATATGTGTTGGATGGAGAGGCTGTGTTTGATGTGTATTGGATGGAAAGAGGCTGTGTTGAATGTGTGTTGGATGGAGAGCCTGTGTTTGATGTGTATTGGATGGAGAGAGGCTGTGTTAGATGTATGTTGGATGGAGAGGCTGTGTTAGATGTGTGTTGGATGGAGAGGCTGTGTTAGATGTGCGTTGGATGGAGAGGCTGTGTTAGATGTATGTTGGATGGAGAGGCTGTTGTAGATGTGTGCTGGATGGAGCAAGACTGTGTTAGATATGTGTTGGATGGAGAGGCTGTGTTTGATGTGTATTGGATGGAGAGAGGCTGTGTTGGTTGCGTGTTGGATGGAGAGGATGTGTTCGATGTATGTTGGATGGAGAGGCTTTATTAGAATTGTGTTGGATAGAGAGGCTGTCTTCGATGTGTGATGGATGGAGAGGCTGTGTTAGATGGAGTGGCTGTGTTACGTGGAGATTCGGAGTTAGATGCAGAGTTTATGTTAGATAAAGTACAGGGTCGTAACAGTGGCACAGTGGTTAGCACCGCAGCCTCACAGCTCCAGCGACCTGGGTTTAATTCTGTGTGCTGCCTTCGTGGAGTTTACAAGTTCTCCCTGTGTCTGCGTGGGTTTCCCCCGGGTGCTCCGGTTTCCTCCCACATGCCAAAAACTTGCAGGTTGATAGGTAAATTGGCCATTATAAATTCCCCCTAGTATAGGTAGGTGGTAGGGAAATATAGGAACAGGTGGGGATGTGGTAGGAATATAGAATTAGTGTAAGATTAGTATAAATGGGTGGTTGATGGTCGGCACAAACTCGGTGGGCCGAAGGGCCTGTTTCAGTGCCGTATCTCTAAATCAAAATCAAAACCCTTTTATTTAGGCACTCTGCAAATTTAAGGTATTGGATTCCTTGAGATGCTGTCTTGGATAGAGTTACAGAATTCAAAGTGCAGATGTAGACTTTCCCCATTTTCTGATACATTCATTTTTCTACTGGAGACGCTTCTGAATTAATTGGTTTCTAAATATTTATTTCAAATCAACTGATAATTTACTGAAGGTCCACAACCTTGTCGATTACCCTCTCATGTCGTCATTACTTCAGCTATCTTTGTTTAACCTCAATGTCAGTTGCAGAATGCGTGATCTTGGTTAAAATGGAGACATGTTGAATCTTGATATGAATTTCTTATAGGGCGGTCTGTGGTTACTGTGTCACCATAAACAGTCAGGTATATTGACAGGTAACAATCTGGGGAATATGGTTACAGTATTCACATCGACTGTGTCACTATAAACAACAAGTACATTGGCAGGTCATTAACAGATCGCCACTGGCAAAGTAATGCCATATTAAATAATGTTACTCTATCAATGGATAAGATAAACAGTTAAAGTTTTGTTATGTCTTATCCCCTTCTCCCAGTTTGATTCCAAGCATTCATATCTCATGATAGAAAAGTTTGCTTTATTCCATGCAGCACCTAAAGCCGGCAATATTTCTTGTTATGTCCACGGAATGAACTGATCCCAGTTTTTCGAAAAAATTTTATCCCAAGATTCAGTGTATTGATATTTGGCATTCAAAATTGGATTGTTAGCTGTTGTCTTCTTCAAAATTACTTCTTTAAATAAACGTTTTTCTTCAATGAAGTGATCACTATGCTTATAATAATTAAAAACAGGAAGTGCTGGAAGTGTTCAGCTGTTCTTGCAGCATCTTTGAAGAGAGAAACAGAATGAAAATTTCCTGTCTTATGACTGTTCTTCCGAATAAGAGTCGCATCCGACTCTAAACGCCACCTCTGTTCCTCTCAAAATACACACTGGCAGACCTGCTGAGGTTTTATGGCAATTTATTATTTTTAAAAATTTATTTCGGATTACCAGCTTCTTCAGGATGTTGCTTTAATTTTGATGACTGTACCTAACTAATAGCAATTTTGTTTAAAGCATTTATCCAATTATTGATCGACTGTTTAGTTATTCTCTTCTCAGAACTCTATCACTCTCCTTGATCTACATTTTCATTCACTAGTCCATTCTACACCAAACCTTCAGAAGTGCTTAGCCTTGGCGGAAGAGGGCACTGCTTAGTTCGTGAATTCCATCTATATGTCTGCCCTAAGGAAACATACTGCTGGAGATCTAAAAAAAAAATTGAATATGGTGGAAATTCTCAGCAGGATGAGAAATATTTAACTGAGACAGAAACCGAGTTTATGATTCGGGTTGGTGAAGTTCCATCAGACCTGGAAGCTGTGACAAATGTCCCAGGTTTTGCACCAGTATGGAGGTAAAGAAATGGGGAAGGGGATAAAAACAATAGAAGCAGAGGTCTGCGAAAGGATGGAACTTGGGAATGCTTACATTGAAAAGTGGTGATGGTTCGAGGTACAAGTCGGAGCTAATCAGATTTGAAAATAAACATAAGGTAGAGGTAGTGGAATTGTAAATGACAACAGCAGAATTATGACTAGCATTTGGTCTTTAAATTAATTGGGAACAGTTGTTAGAATAGGAAATTATTGACTGAGCGGTGAGTTTAGAAGGTTGGATAGTGCGTAATAGAAAGATGTGTTGCTGCTCCTCTATCATCCATTATTCTTCATCAGTAGAGTTCTGGAGGCCTAGGGCAGAGAGGTCAGAGTGGAGGTGTGGTGCAGAATTATCATAGCAAGTGACTAGAAATTCTGCAATAAGTTTGCAGACTGAGCAAAGTTTGCAGCAAAGCGATGCCCCAACAGGCATTCGCTCTTCCCAGCGTAGGGGAGGTCATTTTTCTTCAGTTCTGATGAAAGTTCATTTTTCAGAAATAATTACTCGATATCCCTCTCCAAAGATTTTGAAATGCAGCCTGACTTGATTTATATTGCCAGCATTTTGTGTCCATATGTGCTATTTCTGCCCATATCAGCTAGATAAACAAGGAACAAAGTCAGAAGTCACAAGGACAAATGAGAGTTAATTAAGGAAAACCAGCAGGGATTGCTAAAGGGAAAATCGTGGTTAATTAACTACCTTGAGTTTTTTGAGGAGCTAACTGAAGGTTTATCAAGGCAATGATGTTCATGCAGTGTCCATGGACTTCCAAAAGACATTTGATACCGTGCCACACAACAGACTTGTGTACAAATGTGTAGCTCATGGCATAAAAGGGACGGTAGCAACATGGGTACGAAATTGGCTGAGTGACAGGAAACAAAGTGTAGTCGTTAATGGATGTTTTTTGGACTGGAGTAAGGTTTGTAGTGGAGTTCCCCATGGATCAGTGTTGGGACACTTGCTTTTCCTGATATATTAATGACCTAGACCTTGGTGTACAGGGCACAATTTCAACGGTTGCAGAGGATTCGAAACTTGGAAACATTGTGAACTGTGAGGAGGATTGTGCAGAACTTCAAAAGGGCATAGACAAGTTGGGGGAATGGGCAGACAGGTGGCATATGAACGTCAATGCACAGACATTTAAAATAATTAATTTTGGTAGGAAGGACATGGAAAGAGAATATAGAATAAAGGGGGTGCAGGAGCAGAGGGACTGAGGTGTATATGTCACGTACATAAGTCATTGAAGGTGGCAGAACAGGTTGTGAGAGCAGTTAATAAAGCATACAGTATCGTGGGCTTTATTAAAAATGGCATAGAGAGCAATAACAGGGAAGTTATGTTGAACTTGTATAAGACACTGCTTCGACCTCAGCTGGAGTATTGCGTTCAATTCTAGGCTCCACACTTTAGGAAAGACGTGAAGGCGTTGGAGAGAGTACAGACAAGATTGACGACAATTGTTACAAGAATGACGAATTTCAGTTATGAAGGTAGATTGGAGAAGTTAGGTCAATTTTTCTTGTTGAAGAGAAAGCTGAATGGTGATTTGATAGAGGTATTCAAAATCATTTGGGTCTGCACAGCGTAGATCGAGAGAAACTGTTTTCACTTGTGAATTTACTGAGAACGAGAGGGCACAGATTTAATGTATTAGGTAAGAGAAGCAAAAGTGACATGGGGAAGAATGGTTTCACACAGCACATTGTTAAGGTCTAGAATGCGCTGCCTGAGAACATGGTTAAGGCAGGTTCAATTGAAGCTTTCAAAAGAGAATTAGAGAGTTATATGGAAAGGAAGAAGGTACAGGGTTATGGGGAGAAGGCAGGGGAATGGAACTGAGGGGGTTTCTCTTTCAGAGAGCTGGTGCAGACGCGATTGGCCGAATGTCTTTGTTCTGCACTGTAACGATTCTGTGCTTGTGTGATTCTGTGATCATCTGTCCGCCCAATCCAAATCAGGCTCTCAACATCTCTGACTTGCCATGCTGTAACTCTTATTAGCTTGTAAACATTTCAATAATAGTGATTGGACAAAGCAAGGGAAACACGGCGGTCTCGTTGCTCAGCTACCTTGTCTTGGCTCTGCTCACATTGGGACTGATGAAGCGCTTCAAAGATTTTACATTTTAGTTCTTAAAAGCAAGCCACCTGTTTTCACACTCTACTAGATTTCGATCTTGTTAAGATTTGATCCTTTTCAAAACATCTGGGGTCAAACAAATTGATCAATGAAGGCCTAAACCACAATTTTCCATCAGGTCACCTCTCAGTATCTTTTACCCAGGTTGCAATACAAACAGGATTAAATAAAATTTTATGTCAATATAATATTCAAGTAGAACAATGAAATTTAAAAGATGTATAATCAGAAGTAATATTTAATTAAGCTTTTGTCAATTAGGAATTTCCCAGGATCATTAAAGTGTATAGAATTCTCTGTCGAAATTGCTCCGTAATTTCTGACACATTTGTCTTGTCTCTCTTGCAGTGAATTTGATTGCCATTGTGATCCTGCCTCGAGGAAAATGCGGTCTATCCAAATGCATCAGTCTCTACCTGTTGGCCATGGTGGTGACAGACCTATTAGTCATTATCACTGAGGTCATATTATTTAGGATCAGTTATGAATTTTACCCATGTTCATTACTGTCCATCACCCCTGTGTGCAGTGTTCTTGCTGTCCTGACTCGTGCATCCAGAGACAGTTCAGTCTGGCTAACCATCACTTTCTCTTTCGATCGCTTTGTTGCTATTTGTTGCCAAAATCAGCAAGCAAAATATTGCACGAAGAACATGGCATCTGTGGTTATAGCAACAACGTGCATTCTGCTGAGTTTGAAAAGCATTGTTTGGTACTTTATATATGAACCTCAGGAAATCATCGACAATGTACCATGGTTTTGTAATGTAAAACCAAGCTATTTTACTGAGCCTGGATGGGTGGCCTTTGACTGGTTTGATACTATTTTAACCCCAATGTTCCCATTTGTATTAATCTTGCTACTCAACGCTCTGACGGTCAGACACATTTTAGTGTCGAGTCGGGTCCGAGAAGGTTTAAAAGGACAGATCAAGGGAGAGAAACACAACGACCCAGAAGTGGAGAGCAGAAGGAAGTCCGTTATTTTACTCTTTGCAATTTCTGGCAGTTTCATACTTCTGTGGTTGACGTATGTTGCAGAATTCTTATATTATAACATTGCAGAAACAACTCTCTTGAACTACAATCAATCATTAAATATTTTCCTTCGCGTCGGATATATGCTGCAGAATTTAAGTTCCTGCACAAATACTTTCATTTACGGGGTGACTCAGAACAAATTTAGAGAGCAGTTCAAGAGCATCATGAAACATCCGATTATCCTGATAATGAAATTAGTTTACAATAAAAAGAGCTGAGCTCAGTACAGAGACAGTAATGGTCGTTGCCGGTTCGAACAAGAGAAGATAGTATAAAGAGAAGTTATGCTTCGAGTCAGGTCACTACTTTTTGAACAACCCGCCATTTTGTTTGCACGCAGGAAAGTGATTTTGATGAGATTGAGCTAAGCGCATTTGTTGGTTAGTTCATCCCTTTCGTGCAACCAGCTATGTGGCTCATCCGTAGTCATGCCTCGCCAATAATTGAACAGACAGATCTGGGTTGCGTTTTAAGGTCGATTTTTTTTTGTAACGAAATATCATTTTTATTTAACTGTTCAAAAAACTCTGAATGAAATCTTGAGATGTTACTGCATAAACATGACGAATTATTGAACAGTCTTTTGTTATTTGTCAATGTGCCCTTTCTAATGCTGAATTTCTCTGAAGCGCGGTGGCTTTAGTTTTATATTGTTACGGTTTAATGTCTTCAACTCCACCCACTATTTGTACTTTTATATTTATACAGATTGTGATAAAGGTTGAGAAGTGATTTATCGCACATATAAGCATACAGCAAATTCTATGTACCCAAATTAGTGGCTAGGACAGGGGAAGAAGAGAAGCCAGGGATAACAGCATTTTTCTGAGAGAACAAGTGTGCACATCACCTCAGAAAGGCTTTATTTCACCAACAGAGAAGTGGCACGGGAAAGGGCACGCACATGGTATAGTTTTAACATAATTCACAGTAAGTTAAGTGAGAGAGTTCGTTGCTGCCATAGTCAGCATAGTGAATTATGGCATATTATCTTGTAGATCGGAGATTCTGCAGCTGCGGTGTATCATGTTCACTATATTACTTCCATCTAAGAGTAAATCGTTTCATGACATCATAAAATGCGTCAGAACATCAGTAGACCATTCGATCCATCACACCTGTGCTGGTTCTTTGACTGAGTTATTACTTTAAACCCCAAACGCTGTTCTTACGCTATTGCCCTGTAATTATCCATTTATCTTTTCAATATTGCTATTCAATCTGATTCAACCACTGTTTCAGGCAGTGTGCTCACGCTTACAACAACTCACTCTGTTTAAAACACAGATTCTGCACGTAGCCTTTGATTTTTTTGCCAGTCGCCCTCAATCTGATGCAATGCCTACAGTCCATTAGAATCTCTCCCCTCGCACCAACAGTTGACAAATGTTGACATATAAAGTAATAACATTCGGAAGTGCCCGTAGCTTTCTTTCAGTCGAAAAATGGTTGAGTTGGAAGTGGACAATATCACAAAGGATGGCTGGGATCTTACTGACCAATAGCGGTGCCAGAATTGAGTGTTGGGACTGAGGCTGGGGAGAAAGTGGGAACTTGACGATAAGCCATGAACATTTCTGAATGGCGGAGCAGGCCCGAAGGGCCGAATGGTCTAATCCGGCTGCTATTTTCTATATTTTTATGAGCTTCAAATGCTGACATGGTCACATACGCAAAACCATGCTGGCATCTTAAGCTTCCATCTATCAGAATTGCGCTGCTCAGAAGCCTCCATTGATGGTCAGGGCAGCCGTCTCATAAAGCGATAGGGACACCAAAAAGAAACTTGGGCTAAATTTCCACAAATTACCCAGTCCTATACATGGCTTTGGTTAGAGTTGGTAAATACAGGCGTAGAATATTTTTAGGGAGTGCTATAAAGTAGAAGCTGATTCTAGAAAGGCAACGGCAGCAGGAGGAGAGAACTTTAGAGGTGAGTTCAAATAATTTATATATATTGGAATTTGCTTTAAAATTGTGTATAACGTTCTAACATGTCTTACCAGACTTTATTTTATTTTTAAAATTTTATTTAGAGATACAGCACTGAAACAGGCCCTTCGACCCACCGAGTCTGTGCCGACCAACAACCACCCATTTATACTAATCCTACATTACGGATACAGCAACATGTTTTAAGGATTAAATCTATGAGATGTAAAGATGCATGTTCTAACAGTCTGTCTTTATGATTTCTGTCATGAGAGGGCACGAAACATGGATCAAAAAATAAAGGTCAGGCATATTTCTGGCGGCTGGTCTGAAATATCTAAGATCCACCCGAAAAGGTGTATAGCCAGCGCTCCATATGGTCCATCTCCGACAATTCCTATCCCTTGCTCAACTTCTCTGTCTCAATTTCTGGGGGATAGGATGATCATTAATATTCATTATAAACCCACCGACGTCCAGAGCTACCTCGAATTCACTTCCTTACACCCTGCCTCCAGTAGGATTCCATTCCATTCTCCCAATTCCTCTGTCTCCAACGCATCTGTTCTGATGATGCAACCTTCCACAGCAGCGCATCTGATATGTCTTCCTTTATCCAACACCTCGGATCCCGTCATACCCCCCACCCACTGTGGGTTGACAGGGTTCTCAACGGTGTCCAACCTATTTCCCGCTGTTCTGCCCTCACTCCTTCCCCTCCCTCCCAGAACCGTGTCAGGGTTCCCCTTGTCCTCACTTTCCACAGCACCAGCATTCACATCAGAAGAATCATCCTCCTCCATTTATGCCACATCCAGCATGAGGTCACTACCAAATGTATCATCCCCTCCCCTCCCCTGTCAGCATTCCAAAGGGATCATTCCCTCTACAGCACACCAGTCCACTCCTCCATTACCCATGACAACTCATCCCCTTCTCACGGCACCTTCCCATGCAATTTGCAGGAGGTGCAATACCTGCCCATTTGCGTCCTCTTTCACCTCATCATCCAAGGCCCCCAACATTCCTTTCAGACAAAGCAATGATTTACTTGTACCTTTTCTCAATTTAGTATACTGTATTCGTTTCTCACAATTTGGTCTCCTCTACATTGGGAAGAGCGAACCCAGATTGAGTGACCGCTTTGCAGAACATCTCCATCCAGTCTGAAAACATGACCCCAGCTTTCCGGTTGCTAGCCGTTTCAAAACAGACCCCTTCTCTCATGTCAATAGGTCTGTTTTGGGCCTGCTGCAGTGTTCCAGTGAACATCAACGCAAGCTCGAGGAACAGCACCTGACTTTCAGATTTGGCACTCGACAGCCTACTGGACTGAACATTGAGCTCAATAATTTCAGAGCATGACCAGACCTTCTTTTATTTTACCTGGTACCTCCCTACTGGCATTTTTCAAGCTTGTGTTTCAGGATAGGGCTGTTCATTATTCTGTCATTAACACCCTCTCTATATCAATGCTTTGTCTTTCACCACACCATTAGGACATTCTCTTTAAAGCCTGGCAACATGACCCACACCCGATTAGACCCGAAAACGTGTGTTGGATTCGGGCCGGGTCGGATCTCTCTTCTGAGTCCAGCATTTGGGCTCGGGTTGGGTCGGGCTGGACAGTGCTGCCTCTGGGAAGCAATCGTCAATTCAACATTCAGGTCAAGGCGGCAAACGTGCAGTCCGGACTCCTCACTCTGCAGTGAGCGATTGAGTGTTTCTATGACGTCATCGCGGCTCATGCTGTGGCTTGCATTCATCAGAAGGTGATTCTACACTAAAGTACACTATGGACGAAAAACGAATGCTGTCCAATGGAGAATGTTCAGCAGTGGAAACTCCTGTAGCCAGGAAAGTAAATCTTCAATTTGGAAACATTTCAATGCTGTTTTTTTCAGCTATAGCAAACGTTCAAGTGGATTTGTACGATTCAAATCTTGCAAAATATGACAGCAAAAAGGCAGGAAATTTATCTTTGCAACGGCACATTGAAAAAATGTTCGACTCGACTCGCAGCAGGGCCAAGTCAGTCATGCCTAACTTCGTTTGCACACTTGAGTGAAAAAAGAAACATAGCCGCTCACAAGAAATCAGAAATTACAGACAAATCCTTGAGTTTCTATTACAAGGATAATGGATCTTTCCAAAGTATCTCTGGTGAAGTGTTTGTTGAGCTTGCCGAAGAGTTTATTAATGCGCGTGCCACATACGGTCGAGTATCAGCATCTATTGTGTTCCCAAATTCAAGTACAGTTTCAAGAAGATGTCATAATGTAGCTGAAGAAAAGAGAAAGGAACTAATTTCTCCGATTACTGACATAGCGAAGGATGTGAATGTGGGAACGACAACTGACATGTGGACGGACGACTACTGTAAAATCCATTATATGTGGATACATTTTCATTACATCACAGTCGCCAGCGGAGGAATGCGCCCAGCGACGGTCATGCCAGCGCGGGGAGCGCTCCCAGCAGAGGAGATCCACCGACACCCCAACACGACCGACCCGTGCCACCGTGTTGAATCCACTGGGCAGACTGCGCAGAGACCACCCGTTTACCTCTTAACAATTGCACTCCCTCTTGAACTCTCTCTTCAAAGTTTTTTTCAACTTTCCCTTACAGTACTTGTTGACTATCGGTCTCATGCCAATATTTAGCCTTAAATGGAGTTTACCACCCACTTTGGGCTGCATTCACAAGCAACCCGACTCGGAGAAGCCTCGATCCCAATGAGCCGGGGGCTGCTACCGGCCTAACTCCGTCCTCAGGCTAAGCCTCAATCAGAAGGACCTGGGCACCGGAGCCTCGTCAGAGAAAGAGGTCTTCTGTGCACCACATGTCCCACACCCTCCAGGCGAGCAGGGATTCGGTGCTGGGCTGTTCCCTCTTCACTCGCAGTTACAAGGGGAATCCTTGTTAGTTTCTTTTCCTCCGCTTAGTAATATCTTTAAAATCAGCGGGTTGTCACGTCAGATCTGAGGTCGTAGGCAGAATGGTGAGCAATCTCATGTGTGCTTGCGTTTCTTATCATCGGATGCCCCCAGACAAAATCGGACCACCAAAAAAAATGCTCGGGCTGGCCAGGATCTCGCAACTTATTGACAATGGCACCTCGTACTCAACCCACTAGGGGCTCACCTGGAGCACACCATTCGGGTTCTGTCAGTCATGCGGGGTTTAATAACGATGAATGTGCAAGTGTGTTGACGCTGGACTTGCGCCCGGGCTTGACTCACGCTGTGATAGAGTGCTGATAAGTGAGGTGCAGAAGACAGAGTGATTGTGTGGAGGTGTGCTTTTCTGCTGCTGGTTTGAACTGCACGAGGCGAGGAGAGAAAGACGAGCAGCCCACGGGATGCAAGCATGGAAATGAATCAGACGGGAGCAGCGAGAAGACGTGGGAAGAGTTTGGAGCAGGTGCAACGGGGAGTATACGTCGAAAGCAGGTAGCAGAGACCAGGGGACAAGTCAGGGCAGCACTGACTAGGTGCACGCTCAGATATAGGAAAGCTTACTGGAGGCACAACGGGGTGTATGCGTGTGGAAGAAGACAGGGCTCCAGCACAACACGCAGCACCGCAGGGACTCCATGGCAAAACTGCACAAACACCGAAAAAGGGCACGCAAAGCCAGCGAGGCAGCACAGAAAGCCACAGGCAAATACGTCAAGCTCTCCTCCTTGTCCAGAACCAAAACGACAAAACCACGACGACCACTGACAACAGCCAGCGAGACGGAACCACACGGTTTGCGTCCAGAGACATGCCACACCGAGTGTCTTTTTTTCCCTCTCTCTCTCTATGCTGATTCACCAGGCAACTTTTTCAAGCTTTTCTACCTCTGCTCTGCACACTTCACAGAGAGACAACTCTGCCCCATGATCCATTCGGAGACGAACGTCCAGGCAGCAAGCAGTCCCAGCACTGGCACAGTTATTCGTTTTGTTTGCAACCCACTGACAGCTGTCCTGGGAAAAGCAGAGGCTGGCCGAGACAAGTGCCGACGCGCTCGGAGGTCCACGCCGACAGAGGGATTGCCCCATGTGATTAAATGGAGGGACAGAGGTCGTACTCTCCCAAAGGCAGAGAAACTCCGGGTCTGCACTTAGGGGGACAAAGAGGAGCAAAGGACCTCTGCAACAAAACCCCAGGCGCGCTCCCGCCAGCAAAGGCGAGTGCGATTGACAGTCAAGAGTCCATCAGACAGGCGTATCCCCGGGAAGAACCCAGGACCACAAAGTGCATTCAAAGTGTCGATGATCAATGTGACCTGCAATTCACATTAATTCTCGCAGCTAGCTGCATTCTTCATCAACGCACGAGCCGAGTGATCCACCGCTAAGAGTTGTCTCAGGTTTTCGGTCCGTCCCTCGCGCGTGGGGTCAAACCCAGAACGTGCGAACGCTCTCCTCTCCGGTGGGATGAGGGGAGCCCCAGCCTGGCACGACCCTTCGGATTTCAGTCGAACAATCACAACGACAAAAAGGGTTTCACACGGCCAACGTGGTCAGGGTACTCACGAGGCGAAGCGCGTCAGCTCGTCTGACACTGGAGCCCAACCGTGCCGACACACGCCACGGACAACAGAGGCAGGGTCTCTGTTGCCACCAAGGCCGAGAGGACGAGAAGAGCAACAGTGGACTGACTGATTGGGGTACAAGGCCGACAGGATGAGCCCGCTGGGAGGACACAAATCCTGCCTCTGCGGCCAGGTACATTCTCTCGAACGTCACGGCTGGAAGCTCAAGCTCGACACCGGCAATGGACACGCGAGCCTTTAAACCGGCGCTCCGCTAAAAGCACCAGCTCGCGGGGCCAGAGGCAGATCGTGTAGGTATCCTGTACCGGTAAAGGGAGGGTTACTAGAGCGACCAAAGTGTCCCCACGGTGGGAAACAAAGCCGGGCCTGCATCACCGAATCAGTCCCTGCAGACCTCACAGTGGCTGGTCGAAGAGGTCCCGACGGCGGGCCGCCAGGCAACACCCAAGCCCGCAGAAGCTCTCTTCAATTCGACTGCGGTTGGAATGCTGCAAGACGGTGGCAAGTCCATAGGAGGGGGTCTATGGCATCGGCCCTGGATGAGAGCTGGGTGGCTGTCAGTGACAGCGTAAAGACGAGGAGAGCCCGGCCAATGAGAAGAGAGGAGGAGGAGGAGGTAGGCGGGCAGTACAGGGAACGAAAGCCTCACGCTCACCCTGCTGGAGGGCTGCTCAACATAGATGACACCAGAAGTCGAGAGACCAGGCGGCAGGCCAAGCGGTCAGGCTCTTTTGTCGGAGGCTAACGAGCAGCACGGCCAGGCGGTGGAGTAGCGGGCGGTGCAGGCAAGCTTATCGGTCGAGGGCAGTCAGCAAGGGGCACGAAGTGTGGAAGGCTATGAAGCCACCGCAACATGACACAGCATTCCAGAAAATCCTCCTCACCTGCAACATTACCATCTCTTGAATTTCTCAAAAGACTCTCTGCAGTCCCACTGAACAAAAGCAACCAAGCCATGCCAGGGCCGTCCTGTGTCTCAAGCCGATGGGAGACATCTTTCTCGTGCTGTGCACAACTGGTAGCGAGGTTGACTACGAACTCTCATGTCTCTCTCTCTCTGCCTCGTTTCCCCTTTCTCAGATCGCTCTCTCATGCAGTACGCATGTGTGAGGGAATCCATCTGTCTCGCTTTTGCTCCGCGGGGGGCGGGGGTGTGGGTCGCGACGTGGACGGTGCAAAATAACCTTCCTCCGGGTTTGCCAACGTGTACGGAGTGAACCTCCTACCGGCGCAAGAGGCGCCGGGTGCGTTTCGACCAAGGCTGTGGAGCCTGCCACTCCGTGAGCAACTCCTGCTGGCCGACCGCACCTCAGGCTCATGTTATGGAGGAGACGAGGCTGTCCACAGCGGGCCCACGGGCCGACAATGATCCTTCCGCAGGACCACCTACGGAAACCTTGTTACGACTTTACATCCTCTAGTCAAGTTTGATCGTCTTCTCGGCGCTCCACCTTCGTTGCCGACTCCTGCGGGGCTGATCTGAGGACCTCACTAAACCATCCAATCCCTAGTAGCGATAGGCGGTGTGTACAAATGGCAGGGACTGAATCAACACGAGCTTATGACCCGCATTTACTGGGAATTGCTCGTAGGAACATGAATTCTGCCTCACCGTTTCACACAAGACTTGGTTTTGTGGGTGCCACCTGACCCTGCACTAAACTTCATGGGAAACACGGAACCGACTGCACTTGCATGGAGGTCGCAACGAAGTCGTGAACGCACTCGGGGTAAACCCTCCTTTGCTTTTCATTCCACGCGACACCCGTTGAAAGGGCGGGCTGTGTGTGAGAAGTTGGAGCAAATAGCCTCTCCATTACAGAGAGGCTGGCTCCAGGTTCAACTTTTCATTTGTGCAACAAAACGGTAACCGAAAAATACAAAGCATACACACACACACTGCGTGTGTGTCCTTGCTCTGGTGCTCGTGAAATCAAGTGCTCAAGCTGGGCGGAACGGGACGCCCCGCTCCAGAGCTTCACAATCTAAACACTGCGGTAGCAACCAGTCTCGTCTCGTCCTCACACTAACAGTGCAAGATTAGCACAAAGGAGACGGCGCTTCGAGTCTTACCGTGTACGCCGACAACAAGTGGCCAAACTCTTGAGCGGAATGTCCGTCTGACACAGGGGACAGAAACGGGAGGTAACCACTGAGCCTGAAACATCAGCAAATGCGAGCCCGTCTGGGCCCTCCAACGTCGGACAATCCTCGCCGGAATGATCGATTGACCTGGGAACGCACCATTTCACAGTGTGGGCATGCACTTGGTTGACGCCGCCTGGTCAACTATAAACTCACACTATTTTCCATTTCCCATCACTGTATTGATAAGGAGCAACTACAACCAGCCATCAAGCGCAGCCAAACAGGTCGACCAGTGCTTTCAGCTTTCACATGGAGCCAGCCGGCGTGCATCACTTAACTTGGACAAAATTCTTGGCACACTCTTTTCCTTTGAGAATAGCAAATATACATGTAGTGCAACCCAAGGATACCAAGCAACGCGGCCACATACTTATGTGCTTGACAGACAAAGATACTTTTTCACAAGGAGTCTTGTTATTTCGCTTTATTTTTGTACCAAGTCTTTGTGGGCATATTTTGACTTTTTAAAAAATATAATACATATATGAAGGTTGCTGTCTCATCAACCTTTTTTTGTGCTCTTTGATTTCTTTAAAGCTCTCTCTCTGTGCCAACAGACATGTCATAGACATTGGTTTCTGGGTGCCTGCTCACACTTCCAAGACCTTGTTTCACTCGCTCGCCAAAGAACTTTGTCTGTTTTCACAGCCAGTCGACTGGCTTGGACCGAAATGTGCAATATTTCAGAACCGGCAACAGAGCATGGAAAGTCCGCCAGGTTTACCCTTAAATGCTCATAAATGACTTCCAGGCACTCTTCGGAAGGTATTTTTATTCAAAAGAAGGTCCTTCCTTGAGTTTGCAATTCTTTGGCCACTTTGCAACTGCCACCACTGCCAGCAAATGTTCTGAAAATCGAGTTCGCGAAAATCTCCGGGTATCCCGCCAAGCCCCAGCCACCCGAATCGCAAGTGTCAATTCGGTAGGTTGCCTGCCGGTAGTCCTTCCGAAAATGAGGCCCCAAATCGCCGCAACGGCCATTTTTCATTTCAGCATCAGGACTTCCGATGTTTTGGCACTGACAACTGATTAACTAGTCCGGGGACTACGGCGTCATCAAATGCAATGAGACCTTTTGCCGGGAGTAATTTGACTGCCCCAGTGGGAAAACATCAATTCGGGGGCCGGGAAAGTCGCGTGCTCCAACCCCATACACTTCTTTGAGTTGGGCGTTTCTGCCTTATTTCGGCCTGCACTTTCAGAAAGGGGTGCACTCATTTTGGTTAATGATTTCACAGGGTTTGGGACTTAGTCTCTGACCAACGACCAAGTCGTTTGGTTAATCATTTCACCAGATCAGGTCTTAACCTCTCCACGTACGATCAAGTCTTTTGGTTAATCATTTCACCAGCCCAGGTCTTAGCCTCTCTGCCA
This sequence comes from Heterodontus francisci, assembly GCF_036365525.1. Lineage (NCBI taxonomy): Eukaryota > Metazoa > Chordata > Chondrichthyes > Heterodontiformes > Heterodontidae > Heterodontus > Heterodontus francisci. The sequence continues at coordinate 41,687,657 of NC_090391.1, forward strand.
ACGACCAAGTCTTTTGGTTGATCATTTCACCGGCCCAGGTCTTAGCCTCTCTGCCAACGACTAAGTCCTTTAGGTTAATGACTTCCTGTGGCTGCAAATGCCCTGCCTTGTAGGGAAGTTGATTGGCCGAACTCCGAGTGCTCTTTGGGGCTCTGGCCGGGGCAAATCCGGCCCCTTACGCAAGGGACAGCATGCCCCCGCCTCGGCCAGGCATCAGGCTGCCGCCTATTAAGCCCTACCCAAAACCCGGAAAAATGGGCAAAAATTGGGAAAATATTCCCACCCAATGGGGTTTAAAAGTCGGTTAGGCGGCAGCTTGGGTCGGTCTCTGCAGACCTGGAGACTCGGGACGACTCTTTGAAAATGGAGACAAAAGTCCCGAGTTGCCACCTCCGACTACTGTGCAGGTACCCCGTCAACCCCCAGCCACCCGAATAGCAAGTGGCAATTCGGCGGGGTACCCGTCGGTAGTCCTTCCGTGATCGAGGCCTCGGGGTGCCGCAAAGGCCATTTTCCATTTTGGCATTCGGACTTCTGACGTTTCGGGGGGTGGCAACTGGATAACTAGCCCGGCCAGTGCATCCACCGTAAATGCGACGTGGCACTTTGGCAGGGGTTGTCTGCCCGTCCCCGTGGACCAGCTTCCACCCATGGCCCAGTAAAGTGAGCTGCTCTGACCACATGCAATTCTGCAACTGGAGCCCTTTGCCTTCCTGGCCCAAGGCTGTCCTTAACCCGATGGATACAAAAGTCTCCCGATCCGTCCTGGATCAGCCACCGGCAGATGCTCCTTTCCCCCAGCGACCAGCGGCCGCGGGACCCAAGGGATTGCTGCCGGCGTCGAGCAGATATCGGCCAGAAAGAGGTATGAAGATTTCCGACCTGAGCCTCCCCGGACAGAGGGGCAGCGCCGGGGCACTTGCAGAGTTGGCCGCGGGCCGCGGAGCCCTACCGCCCGCCGTTGAGCGCTCGGGGTTCGAACCTTCCTCCCCGAAGTTATGGCCGTGGCACGGGACGGTGCCCAGGGCCGAGCCTTCAGCGGGCTGAATCTTAACTTTGCCAGCGGGCTCAGGCTGCGGACTCGGCGCGCTAATATGTTACACTTGGGAGCCCCCTCTTTCCAACGAGCCATGTCCGGTGCAGATCGGAAGGTGAAATCATGGAAGACCCAAAATGATTTTGTCAGTATATTAAGAGCAAGAGCATTACAAAGGACAGGTTAGGGCCTAGCAGAGATATGCAAGGTAACTTATGCTTGGATTCAGAAGATGTGGGCAAGGTTCTTAATGCGCACTTTTTCCTCTGCCTTCAAACAGGAGAGGGATGATGCAGACATTGTAGTTAAAAAGGAGGTGTGTGATATATTAGATAAGATAAGCATAATGGGAGAGGAAGTGCAAGAGGGTCTGACATTCTTAAAAGTGGATAAATTATCAGGGCTGGATGAAAAGTATCCCTGGTTGTTAATGGAAGCGAGGGAGGAAATAGCAGATGCTCTGGTGATCATTTTCAAATCCTCACTAGATAGAGGCGAGGGACCAGAGGATTGGAGGTCTGCAAACATTGAACCATTGCTTAAAAAGGGTGCGAGGGATAGTTGAGATAACTATAGGCCTGTCAGTCTGACCTCACTGGTGGGAAAATGATTAGAATAAATTCTGAGAGATAGTATAACTGTCTTAAGAAGGCATAGATTAATCAGGGATAGTCAGCATGGATTTGTTAAGGGAAGGTCGTGTCTTGCTAACTTAATTGATTTTTTTGAGGAAGCAACAAGGAGACTTGATGAGGGTAGTGCAGTGGATGTTGCCTACAAAGATTTTAGTAAGGTGTTTGATCAGGTCCCACATGGCAGACTGGTCAGAAAAGAAAAAGCCCATGGGATACAGGGGAATGTGGCGAGATGGGTACAAAATTGACTCAGTGACAGGAAACAAAGGACAGTGCTTGACAAATCTTTTTTTTTGCAATTGAAGGTGGCTTCCAGTGGCATTACACAGGTCTTAGTGTTGGGGCCCTTGCTATTTGTGGTATTATTAATGAGTTAGACTTAAGTGTGGGAAGCATAAATGGAAAATTTGCAAATGACACAAAAGTTGGCCATACAGTTGATAGTGAAGAGGATAGCCGTAGACTCCAGAATGATATCAAAGGTTTGGTTCATTGGGCGGAAAAGTGGCAAATGGAATTCAATCCAGAAAGGTGTGAGGTAATCCAATTGGGGAGGACAAGCAATACAAGGGAATACACAATAAACGGGAGGATATTGGGAAGGGTAAAAGAAGTGAGAGACTTTGGAGTGCATGTCCACAGGTCCCTGTAGCGTCGGGACAGTTAGATAGAATGGTGAAGAAGACACATGGAATGCTTTGCTTTATTGACCAAGGTATATTGTACAAAAGCATGGATGTAATTCTGGAACTGTATCAAATGCTCGTTAGTCCACAGCTGGAGCATTGTGTACAGTTCTGGTCACAACATTACAGGAAGGGCATAATTGCTCTGGAGAGAGCACAGAAGACATTTACAAGAACGTTGCCAGGGTCTGAAAGTTGCAGCTATGAGGAAAGATTGGATAGGCTAGTGTTGATTTCCTTAGATCAAAGGAGGCTGAGGTGTGACTTAATTAAGGTGCACAAAATTATGAGGTGCCCAGATAGAGTAGACCTGTTTCCCCGAGCAGAAATGTAAATTATCGTGGGCACAGATTTAACGTGATTATCAGAAGGATTAGAGGAAAAACGTTTCCACCCAGAGGGTGGTGGGTGTCTGTAATTCACTGCCAGGAATGGTAGTGGAGGCAGAAACCCTCAGCTCATTTAAAAGGTACCCGGACCTGCACCTGAAGTGCTGCAATCAGCTATGCTACAGACCAGATGTTGGGGTGAGATTAGAATGGGCAGCTAGTTGGGTTATTTTCAGCCGGCACAGACATCATAAGCTGAATGGCTTCTTTCTGTGTCGCACCTTTTCCATGGTGTCTACGGTCTGTCAGCCGAGTAACATAATCTTAATGCCAACAAGCACGTATCCAGGGAATTGGAGCAGTATAGTGACCATTTAGAGAGTCACTGTGTGTACTGTGTGAGACACGGGCCAGATTCACACACTTACAAACCTGTTGCACCCTTTCTTGGTTACAGACTTGTCCCAGTGACAATTCGGGAGACAGCCAATTGTAAATAGCGAGGAGAGATTCCTTCTCTCAAAAGGTGGTGCGACTTTAGAATTCTCTGCCTCAGAAGGTGGTGGAGGCTCGACCTCGCCCTCTCTCTGTTTCTCCCTCTCTCTCCCTTTCTCTTTGTCTGTCTCTCCGTCTATCTCTATCTCTCCCCATATCTCTCTCTGACTCTCCCTCTGTCTCTCACTCTGAATCTCCCTCTGTCTTTCTCTCTGTGTCTCCCTCTGCCTCTCCTTCTGCCTTTCCCTCTGTCTCTCCATCTGTCTCTCCCTAGATCTCTCTCTGTCTCTCCCTAGATCTCACTCTGTCTCTCCCTCTGACTCTCCCTCTGCTTCTTCCTCTGTCTCTCCCTCTGACTCTTCCTCTGACTCTCCCTCTGTCTCTCCCTAGATCTCACTCAGCATCTCCCTCTGTCTCTCCCTCTGACTCTCCCTCTGACTCACCCTCTGTCTCACCCTCTGTCTCTGTCACTCTCTTTTTATCGCTCTCCCTCCCTTTGCCCCCAAACAGCAATGCTTTTAGCCATCTATTGGTTAATTTTGAACCTGTAACTCGTGCCCTTGTTTGGGATGTCACTGCAGTTCGAACATATCAAACACTAATCCAACAGTCACCCCTAAAACAATCACACTAAACCGCATCTCCTGACTGGGAGATAATCGTGATGATGGTATTATTCCCCTGCTCCATTTAACAAGTTGCTCAGTTTTTTACCCAATGTATTCCTGATATTCAGTTCATCAATTAACTATAACCTTACTCCAGCTAGGGAGAGACAGAGCGGGGGGAGTAGGAATAGGCCGAGTGGCCTCCTCATGCTGCTGTTTCGTATGTTTGTATGTTTGTTTGCATGTTGAAAGCTATTACATGGTTGTTAGGAAACTGAAATGTCCTGCCGGAGAGAATGACAGACGCAGAGTCTTTGATAAGTTAAAAAAGGGAAGTCCTTTTAAGGTTTAAAAGGAGGAAGTGCAAATGGCTATTTACCATTTTTGATATTTGGGAAGCTGGGATTATTCTCCTTACAGCAGCGAAGGTTAAGAAGGAGATTCAATAGAATGGCCCCAGGGATGAAGGACTTCAGTTCATGTGGAGAAAATGGAGAAGCTGGTATTTTTCTCCTTAGAGCAGAGAAGGTTAAGAGGGAGATTGACCAGAATGGTCCCAGCGATGAGGACGTTCAGTTAATGTGGACAGACTGGAGAAGCTGGGATTGTTCTCCTTGGAGCAGGGAAGGTTGCATTTGAACATGCTACACTGTATGTTCTAACGTATTCAGTACTAAGATTCACTGACGGAAGTTAAGTGGATTATATCGAGGCAAATAAAGTGAAATGGTTTTACAGGGTGAAGTCAAATCATTACATTACATCTTGCAGGACGGGAATTAGGGGGCTGTGACGTGGGCAAGAGGGTAACTATTTTAACGTGTGAACAAAAAACTTAAATCTGGTGCTAGCACCGCAGCCTCACAGCTCCAGGGACCCGGGTTCGATTCCGGGTACTGCCTGTGTGGAGTTTGCAAGTTCTCCCTGTGTCTGCGTGGGTTTTCTCCGGGTGCTCCGGTTTCCTCCCACAAGCCAAAAGACTTGCAGGTTGATAGGTAAATTGGCCATTATAAATTGTCACTAGTATAGGTAGGTGGTAGGGAAATATAGGGACAGGTGGGGATGTTTGGGAATATGGGATTAGTGTAGGATTAGTATAAAATGGGTGGTTGATGTTCGGCACAGACTCGGTGGGCCGAAGGGCCTGTTTCAGTGCTGTATCTCTAATCTAATCTAATCTAATTGAAAGTTTCCAGATTCGAGAAGTTACCTGGTGCAACATTGAAATAGTACAGGGGACTCCCATGATAAAAAGCACTCACATGGGGAATATTAACCTAACGAGACTGGTGGTAAGCAGGAGGGAATGTGACAAGCCCAATGTTCCTTCTTAAAGCTCATTTCTCGTTAATCTGACTGTCAAGGCCTGGGGTTTGCGCACTTCATCTTCAGTTGTATCAGGTCTGCACACTGCACTGCTGGTTACTTGCTTACAGCTGGGAAGGAAATGCCCTTAAGTCTAGCGAAGTATTGAATTGTTAAGGCAATTCGTCCATTGTAGCTTAGAGACTGGCCGCAATACCTGAGAGTAAACTGTTTTGGGAGGAAGGAGCCTCCTTAGGCAGTTTTGTTTGTGCACCGCTATTCTTGTCTATTTGCTACCACCCTATGGCTGTGTCTCTGCTCTGCTGCCTCTGTTGCTAATATCATAAGAACATAAGAAATAGGACCATTAACCCAGTCTAAACTCACCTCCAGCATTCGGGCAGTAACCCTGCAGGTTACTGCTCTTGAGCTGCATATCCAGACTGCTTTTAAATGAGTTGAGGGGTTCTGCCTCTACTGTTGTCGACACATCCGCCAATGGAAAGCGTTTCTCTACATCTCCTCTCTCCAGAGCCTTCATGGTTTCGCATACCTCCATCAAATTATCTCTCAACCTTCACTTCTCCAAAGAGAACAACCCCAGCTTCTCTATGCATCTGCACCCTGCCTAAAGCCTTCACATCCTTCCTATTGTGCCCTGCCCTGAATTGGACACAATACTCCAGTTGAGGCTGAACCAGTGTTTTATACATGTTCATCGTAAATTCCTAATTGTTTCATTCATTCATCAATTGTTTCATTGGATATTGGCTTAGTACCTGGGACCAGGGAAATGTTTCATTAGTTACAACTAGTGGTAATGTTTACAGGGTAAAAAACTGCGCATCAGTGGAGAGAACATGCTTCTCTCTGCAGAGACATTGACTGACTCGTCGCATGTATTTAGCATCTGACTCTTCTCAGCTGGACAATGAAGTGTCTCTGTGCAGTTCAGGACTGAAACCCTGCCTTTGAATTTCTCCTGCTCAATGGAGAATGTCATAAAACATCGGCCCCTCAACCGACCGCTGAACTGGCCTCTTTTTTCACCCCAAGAGCCTTTTCACAGCACTGGCCAGGGGGATTGAAACTGCACCTGACGGGGCTTGGAAGGAGGTTTGAGAGGAGTTGAATAGGAAGGGAAAACATCCAGCGAGACCTGGGAGGGAATCGACATTTAAATCAGCAACATGAGTCAACAGAGTGGAAAAATAAACAGAGGGGAAACATGATTTCAGCAAATTAATCTGTTTCACTGTATCTGTTTAATTCTGTCTCTGATCCAATCTAATAGTGGTAACTGATAATTATCAGTAGGAATGGAAAAAAAATCTCAGATCAGGGTAATCACTGTGTGAGGGAATGCCATGAGGAGAAGGACACAGTCTCATCGACAGATCACTGACATTTCCAGGTGCATCTTCACACAGTGAGTCACTATTTCAGTGGAAATCGTTGCTGCTGCACTGAGTCTTTGGAAATCTGCACTTGCTAATTGCACAAAGGATGTTTATGAATGGTGGCAAGAGTAGAATCCGACTGGGTAATTGAAGACAAGGCACAGTGACATCAATTATCAGTTACCCAATCAGAATGAATATAGAAATTGGTGGGAATTGTTCGTCAACACTAGCAGCAAATGTAGAAAGAGAGAAACCCAGTGACCAGATCAGGACCATGGCCGTTCCCCAGCATTTTCTGGGAGCTCCCAGTTATCGGTGTTGCTATGGATACCCGCAAGGGTCCTCACTATGCCTTCCTTGCTATGGGATGTATGGAACATTCCTTGCTGAGTCCTGCTCAGACCCCTTCTCTCACCATTTCTTCTGGTATATTGAGGACTGTCCCGGTGCGTCTTCCTGCTCTCGTGCTGAGCTGGAAAATTTCAGTCAATTTGTCTCCTATTTCCACCTTTCTCTCACACTCACCTGGTCCATGTCTGATTTCACTGTGTGAAGATTTCCTCGCAATCCCTCTCTCCGTTTCTGGGGAAATTCTATCAACCAGTATTCGTTATAAGCCAATGGCCATTCACAGCTACAGGGACTAAACTTCCTCAACTCCACTTCCTGCAAGGACTCCATTCCATTCTCCCAGTTTCTCCATCTCCATCGCATTTGTTCTGATGATCGAGCCTTCCATACTAGCCGTTCTGAAATGTCTTCCTCTCTCATCACCGAGGACTACCCCACACTGTGCCAGGCAGGACCCTCCACTGTGTCTGAATTATTTCACGCACTTCTGCACTCACTCCTTCCCCTCCCTCCCAGAATCGCAATAGGACTCCCATTTTCATCACCTTACACCCCACCAGCCGCCATATTCAACAGATCATCCTCTGCCTTCCCGCCACCTTCGGCGTGATGCCACCACCAATCACATCATCCCCTCCACTCATGTTGCAGCATTCTGTCGCGTGCTTGCCCAGGAGTCACATTGCAGTTACTACCACCTCTCACCATCTCCATCTGCTAGTGCCCCTTTCTCACTGCAGTTACTGTCCCTCTCACCATTTCCATCTGCTTGTGTCCCTGTCTCACTGCAGTTACTGTCCCCCTCTCACCATCGCCATCTGCTTATGTCCCTGTCTGACTGCAGTTATTGTCCCCACTCTCACCATTTCCATCTGCTTCTCTCCCTGTCTGACTGCAGTTATTGTCCCCACTCTCACCATCTCCATCTGCTTCTCTCCCTGTCTGACTGCAGTTACTGTCCATCTCACCATCTCCATCTGCTGGTGTCTCTGTCTGACTGCAGTTACTGCCCCTCTCACCAACTCATAATCACTGTGATTTACAGCTTTATCCATTTTGCTGTGGGTCCAGGGTGGGTTTAGTTGAAGTCCATCTGAGCTTTGCTATTTCGCCCTTGTTGAGAAACAATTCATGAATATTCTGCAGAGCAAGTCCCGCCTCATGATGTCAGATTATCAACAAAATATAATTTCAGAATCAGATTTACAATCATTTCAGTGCTCAATGCCGTGAATATAAATTTCACTTTCTGTCCTGAGGGAGTGTAGGGAATGGAATATGAAATTGCATTTAGTTCAATTCTTTGGAATCCTTCAGCTTTTTCTATGATATCACTAATTTAACAATAAGATTGAGAGGGTACTTCACCGCCTTCTTCAGCTCCTGTCTGAATTTAGTCTGGGTTACAGTGTAAATACATGTGTTGGTGCAGGAACTGAGAAGCTGCAGCATCTTTTCTGTTTGTTCTGTGATAAAGTGCGGGTCAGTGTTGGAGGAATAATCCTGAATATCTGCAATTTGCCGATATATGATAAACACAAACACTGTCATCCATAACAGTATGAAACTGCCAGATATACCGAAGAGTAAAATAATTGATTTTCTGCGATTCTCCATCTCTGGGTCCTCGTGATTCTCTCCATTTTGGTGGTCCCGGAATTCCTTGCGGACTTTACTAGAGACTAAAATCCGTCTGACAGTCAGAACATTGAGCAGCAAAATAAGAAACACCGGGAAAGACGGGGTTGTAATGTAATGAAACAATTCGAATGCCTCCCATGTGGGAGAGGTAAAGAAGCTCGGTTTCGTGGAACAACCCATGGGAACGTTATCAGTAATGTAATGTTGATCGTGTGTAAAGTACCAGGGGACAGACTCCAAACAGCCCAGCACACTGACTGTTCCGACAACCACAGCCGCCGTTTTTTCGGTGCAATATTTTGTTTTCAGCTTCTCACAACAAATGGCCACAAATCGATCAAAGGTGAAAGCGACTGTGAGCCAGACAGAAACAACTGTGGCTGCATTAAGCAGAACGAAAATGAGAGAACACACAGGAGTAATTGTCAGGAATGAATCTGCGAAATAAATTGCAACTATCCAAATCAATATGGGACCAGTGATTACCACCAGGAGATCAGCCACTGCCATTCCCACCAGGTAGACAGTGATACATTTGGAGAGACCGCACTTTCCTCGGGACAGGATCACAATCGCCACCAAATTAACTGGAAGAGAGCGGAAAGGAAGCAGATAAATTACTGATCAGACCTGGAGACAAAGCAGCAGATGATAGGATCTGGGTTGAAATTCCCAGTTTTGTTGTTGCATCGAACAGTGAAAACGGATTCATTGACCTGGGCAGTGGTTTGCCACAGTGAAATGTTTGAAAACATAATTATGAATAATGAATTGGGAAATTGATACATAAAGTGAAGAAAGTCAGTCCCGGACATACTGGAAGTACTGAGTGAGGATGCAGTGCCAATGGAGAAATGAGAAGGGGTTTTACAGAGATGGAATCCAATGGGTTAATTGGGAATTTGTCTCCAGAATGTTGATTGTGAAGGGTTGGGGAGAGATGGATATGTAGCTGTTCTTTTGCTCTGGGTTTAGGGAACTGACAGGGACAATTGCCAAATGGGAAAAGGCTGAAAACTGCAGCGCTGAGTTTGAGTTCTCGTATCGGCCATGATCTAGAATGGCGGAGCAGGCGTGAAGGGATGAATGGTTTCCTCCTACTCCTATGTTCCTGTATTTCTAACAGGTTGGACGAGGCAGCTGGAGGTGCAGCCAGTGAGTGAGATGGAAGGGAGAGAAGCAGAGGGACATGTTGTAAATGGAGGGGAGACAGGAGCAAATGGTTTGGGAAAGTGGACAAACTGAAGCAATCGATGAGAAGGCTGAGGATTCAATATAGGGAGGGGAGAGGCTCAGATTCACAGGGAGAGACTGCAGCATAGTGTTCGAGGAAATCTAATCTATCGATCCCAGTAACACAACTCAATTAATATATTCAAACAATAATACCTGCGGTTATTGGTGTTGGAGAACAGTTCATTGTTTATTCAATATAGCCAATATATTTAGTTGTTTTTTCTGCCTGCTCCTTTTCTCCTTCCCTATCTCTCTGGAGTGCTCACACCCTGTAAACTGTTACTTAATGCTACTTTTGACATACGGTTTATTCCCAACATTCTGCGCCTGCGTACTTTTCACCTGCCCCATGTTTAATAATTCTGTTCTCAGAGTCAGTTTGTTCAATGATGAAACGTCTGTGAATAATTTCATGTATCTACAGAACACCCAAGTCTCCACCTGTTCACCTACACTCTTCGCTTCATCCACAATGCATGGAATAAACAGGATCGAAAGCTTCTTCCAGACAAACCTCACAATCACTGGATTTCCTTCTCCTGGAATTATAAAGTAAACAGTTAGAATGTGGGATTTATTAATTTAAAAGCACCAACATCAGTGCTGCAGCTGATAATCTACAGATAAATGGGAGACTCTTGATTCCAACTGATAGAGTGTAAACCAATAAAACATCACATCAATACTTTCTATTTTACAATGTAGTCCAGTGACAGTGAAGGCTCCACAGTGAAACAGAGAAGGAGATGTCAGCAGCAAACTGAGTGCAGTAGTCAGACCTCTGAAGCAGCATCAGACACAGACAGAATAAATAATATTTGATAACAGTAATAACCAATAAATACATTGAAATCCCAGTTAAACTGAGCCATGTTATTGCGGTAGGAAGACATTGTACTTTCCCCTTGTAACACCGAGGCCCAGAGCTGTCTTATTATCCATCACTGAAAAAACAATTCCTAAAAATATTCCAGGACCGGTTAGATCCACATCATGAAACCGTTGAAAGCTACTGATGGTCTGATACTTAATCCTAATCGAGATGCCGGGTTTGAATATATTCAATACACAGCACAATGCAGTAACATTTCCTCGGTTACTTACATCAATACCATTCAAGATATAATACAGCTCCTGCAAGACTGAAAGAGTAGACAATGAGGAGATTGCAACAGCAAATTGCTGGAGAAGAACAGGCGGCTGTGCAACACGCACAGTGCGAAATAAGACCAAGTCCAGCAGCACCGTTAACACCGATTTGCATCATTAATAGCTGGATACTGGCTTACCATTAACTCCAATTGCTGCAAGTACAGGATAGTAAATGCTTAAGATTTGAATGATCACTGGATATCCCATTTCTGTGAGAAGCAGAGACTTCTGTTAGCCTGGAATCCACAGCTGCAGCACATACTCAGGGCTGATCCATTCCAAGTCCTGATTTATATAGGGGATAAGTCTCCACTGACATGGTTATACCCCTGATCATTTCCATTAGTTACACTCACCTGAACAAACGCATTACATCAGCAGCTGTGACTCTAATGTAAATAATGTGGTGGATAAAACACAATCATTTCAATGTCAATGTCATTTTCAAAGTAAGACTTCTCTGGGCAATGAACTTGGAATCTGTACTCATACTGGACGGATGCTCCGATTATGAGTGGCATCATTTACATTTTCCACATCATTTCATTGACATTGTTCACTCCTGGCGTTTCTATTGTAAATATAACATCTGTCTGCAGTGGATACTGGATCCAGGGACAAAAGCAATCCCGTTTCTCTCTGTTCCTGCCTTTTCTAGTTAAAATGCGAACTTTGAGGATCTGATGTGGTATCATGTTCAGGGTACAGCATAGTACCTGCTGTGGGTGATATTAGGGGACCGGCACTCCCCACCTCCATTGGTGAGGCAGTCGCAGAGTGATTATATCACTGGTCAAGAAATCCAGAGGCCCAACCAAATGGCCTGGGGCTGGGGTTCAAATCACACCATGTCAGTGGTATAAAATAGAGCAAGCTCCCCGTCTATTTATAAAATGGAGGGGAGTCCCTCTGTATTTACCATGTGGAGGGAACACCCTCTCTATATATAAACTGGAGGGAGTTGAAGCACAGAGGAGAGAGAGAAATGATCACAAATGGAGAAACGGAGAGAGGATGAAGTGAAAGACAGTTATCTGGGAGCAGAGCGGAATGGCGAATGGTGGACCAGCGAGGAAGCTGTTCCGGAGAGGCGGCAGGCTCTCTGTCACTCCCTGTGTCTCCGCAAGGTGATTGGTTGGGTAAGTAACAGCTGTTAGTGCATCTACATTGCTTAAAAATTGGGAACTTTAAAAAAAATACCTCAAGTGATAAGGTGAGTAGTACTACTTAAATTAGAGCAATTTATTAAAGACTTTAGATTGTAATGGTTAGTGTCTTGAGTAGAACAAGACCCCGAGATTAATTAGTATTTTTTAAAGGGAGTAACTAAATTAATTTAAAGGTAAGTCATGCTGGGAGAGCTCAGCCCCATGGTATACTCCTCCTGCACTACGTGGGAAATCAGGGATGCTTCCAATGTCCCTGACAACCATGTGTGCAGGAAGTCTATGCATGTGCAGCTACTTACTACCCGCATTACGGAGCTAGAGCTGCGGGTGGATTCACTGTGGAGCATCAGTGATGTTGAAGAAGTCGTGGATTGCACGTTTAGAGAGGTGGTCACACAGGTAATAGCAGCACAGGCAGAAAAGGTATGGGTGACCACCAGGAGCAGTAGCAGGCTCAGGCAGGTAGTACAGGAGTCCCCTGTGGCCATCCCCCTCTCAAACAGATATATTGCTTTGGATACTGTTGGGGGGGGGGGGGGTGCAATGATTTCCCAGCGCAAAGCGGCAACAGCCAGGTCCGTGGCACCAAGGATGGCTCTGCTGCACAGCAGGGGCGAAAAAGGACTGGATGAGCTATAGTGGTAGGGGTTTCTATCGTAAAGGGTACAGATAGGCGTTTCTGTGGCCATAAACGTGACTCCAGGATGGTATGTTGCCTCCCTGGTGCTAGGGTCAAGGATGTCATGGAGCGGCTGCTGGACATTCTGAAGCGAGAGGAGGAGCAGCCAGAGGTCGTGGTACACACTGTTACCAACGACATAGGTAGAAAAAGGGATGAGGTCCTGCAACAAGAATTTAGGAAGCTAGGTAGCAGTTTAGAAATCAGGGCTCTAAGGTTGTAATCTCTGGATTACTCCTGGTGCCACGTGCTAGTGAGGTTTTAAATAGGAGGATAGAGCAGATGAATGCATAGCTGAGGAGATGGTGCAGGAGGGAGGGCTTTAGTTTCCTGGATCACTGGGTCTGTTTCTGGCAAAGGTGGGACCTGCACAACTTGGACGGGCTGCACCTGAACCGGAATAGGACAAGCATCCTTGCTGGGAGATTTGCTCGTTCTGTTGGGGAGGGTGGGGGCGAAACTAATTTAGCAGGGGAATAGGATACAGAGTGGAGGTGCAGTAGGGGGTAATATAGAACAGAAAGTGAGTCTGCCTGGAAGGCAGAGCAAATATAGACCTGGTAAGGCACGAGGGAAAAATGAAAGGTTGGATTGCATCTATTTCAATTCAAGGCGTCTTATTAGTCAGGCAGATGAATTGAGGACGTTGATTATTACATGGGATTATGATATTATTGCTGTCACAGAGACATGGTTGAGGGAGGGACAGGACTGGCAGCTCAATATGCCAGGGCATAGAATCTTCAGGTGCGACAGGGGAGGCGATAAAAGATGAGGTGGCATTGCACTGTTGATCAAGGAGTCAATTACTGCAGTAAGGAGGGATGACTTCTTAGAAGGTTCCTCAAATTAGGCCATTTGGGTACAACTTTAAAAGAAAGGTGGCAATCACTTGGCTGGGTGTCTACCACAGGCCTCCAAACAATCAGGAAGAGATAGAGGAACAGATATGTAGGCAAATCTCTGAGATGTGTGAAAATAATAGGGTAATAATAGTAGGGGATTTCAACTTCCCCAATATTAACTGGGATAGTCTTCGTGCAAAAGGCTTAAAAGGGCAAAATTCTTAAAATGCACACAGGAGAGCGTTTTGAGCCAGTATATAGAAAGTCCTACAAGGGAAGGGCCAGTACTGGGCCGAATCCAAGGGAATGAAGCCGGTTAAGTGGTAGAAGTATCAGTGGGGGATAATTTCGGGGATAGTGAGCACAACTCTTTACGATTTAAGGTAGTTATGGAAAAGGACAAAGATGGACCAGAAATAAAGGTATTGAATTGGGGGAAGGCCGATTACAATATGATAAAACAGGATTTGGCCAAAGTGGCCTGGGAGCAAATACTTCTAGGAAAGTCTATATCACATCAGTGGGAGTCATTCAAAGAGGAAATTTTGAGAGTCCAGAGTCAACATGTACCCGTTAAGGTGAAGGGTGCCAGGGAACCCTGAATGTCAAGGGATATCGATCATTGGATCAGGAAAAAAAGGAGGCTTACGGTAGATCCCAAGCGCGAAAAACAGCGGAGGCACTAGAGGAGTGTCGAAAGTGTAAGGTGGCAGTTAAAAAAGTAATTAGGAGAGCGAAGAGGGGGCATGATAAAACACTGGTGGGCAAGATAGAGGAAAATCCCAAGGCGTTTTATAAGTATATCAAGCGTAAGAGGATAACCAGGGAAAGAGTAGGACCCATTAGGGACCAACGTGGCAATCTTTGTGTGGAGCTGGATTACTTTTCATCGGTGTTCACTATGGAGAAGGGTGATGTAGGTGTAGAGATCAGGGAGGGGGATTGTGATATACTTGAACATTTTGGCATTGAAAGGGAGGAAATATTATCTGTTTAGTTGGATTAAAAGTGGATAAATCCTCAGCCCCAGATGAGATCTATCCCAGGTTGTTACGTGAGGTAAGGGAGGAGATAGCAGGGGCTTTGACACACATTTTCAAATCCTCTCTGCCCACAGGAGAGGTACCAGATGACTGGAAGACAGCGAATGTGGTACCATTATTCAAGAAGGGCAGTAGGGATAAACCAGGTAATTACTGGCCGGTGAGGCTAACATCAATTGTTAGGAATATATTGGAAAAAATCTGAGGGACACAATGGATGGTCGGACCCCAGGAAGTACAGAAAGTCAGAGCGATCTTGATGTGCATGTCCATAGATCACTGAAGGTACCAGCACAGTTATATAAGCTGGTTAGGAAGTGTGGCATTTGTGGTCATCCCTAACTGCGCTTCAACTGAGTAATGCACTTCAGAGTCAAACATATTGCTGCGGTTCTGGAGTCACATGTAGGTGAGACCAGCTAACGACAGAGAGCACAGGGAAACATTAGTGAAATTCCCTTTCAATGTTAGATTTTGTGTGTCAATTAATTGAATTTATTGATTAACTGAACATTAATTCTACAAGCTGCTGTATGGGATTTGAACCCGTGTAGCAATGACATGAGCTTGGATGGTTGGACTAGTAGTTTAGTGATATGCCCACAATGCCATGGCTCTTCCACCCCCACCTCACCAGCCACCCACCACCCCTCCCCCCCCAACCAACCCCCAACCCCACAACAACTTCTGAACTTCTGCTGTGTTTGACCGTTGGATTGAAAATATATCTGTGGTACTTGGGATCTTGGGAACATAAGAACTAGGAGCTGGAGTAGGGCACGCGGCCTCTCGGGCCTACTCCGACATTCTACAGGATTGTGGTTAATCTGATTGTAACCACGACTTCACATTCCCGCCGACACACGATAAACTTTCAAACCCTTGTTTAACAAGAATCTATCTACCTCTGCGTTAAACATACTCAAAGACTCTGCTTCCCCCGCCTTGTGAGAGAGAGAGAGAGTTACAAAGACTCACGATCCCCTGAGAGAAATGAAAACTCCTCATCTCTGCCTTCAATGGGCGACCCTTATTTTTAGATAGTGACCCATAGTTCCAGATTCTCCCACAAAAGGAAACATCCTTTCCACATCTCCCCTGTCAAGACCCCCCAGAATCTTCTGCACTTCAATCAAGTCAGCTCTTACTTCTCGAAAGGCCACTGGATACAAGTCTAACTTGTGCAACCATTCCTCCTAAGACAACCCGCCCATTCCTTGTATTAGTCTTGTAAACTTTCCCTGAACAGCTTCCTTATATAAGGGGACCAAAACTGTACACTGTCCTCCGGATGTGATTTCACTGATTCCCTGTATAACTGAAGCATAACCTCCCTACTTCTGTATTCAATTCTCCTCACAATAGTAAGAGCAGTAAGAGCCTGCCTACCCCTGCTCTCTGTGACTGAGGACCTGATGGTCTGTCAGTGTCTCTGC
Organism: Heterodontus francisci; assembly: GCF_036365525.1. NCBI lineage: Eukaryota > Metazoa > Chordata > Chondrichthyes > Heterodontiformes > Heterodontidae > Heterodontus > Heterodontus francisci. The sequence goes on from NC_090391.1 coordinate 41,703,706, forward strand.
ACTCTGGGAGTGATAATGTACCGACTGTGCGTGGGAAGGATGTTGTTGAAAGCTTGGGTGGAGGAATCATCACATTCATGCTGCTTGATGACTATTTTTGATAGGGCAACAGAGGAGATTAATACGGATAATGTAGTTGTTGTTGTGCACATGGGCATCCAAAAGGATGTGATAAAGTGCCACATAACAGGATTGTCAGCAAGGGTAGAGCCGATGGAGTAAAGGGGACAGTATACGCGTGGATACAAAGTTGGCTGAATGTCAGGACACAGACTAGTGGTGAATAGCTGTTTTGTGGACTGGAGAAAGGTATTAGAATTAGAATTAGAACATTACAGCGCAGTACAGGCCCTTCGGCCCTCAATGTTGCGCCAACCTGTGAAACCATCTGACCTCCACTATTCCATTTTCATCCATATGTCTATCCAATGACCACTTAAATGCCCTTAAAGTTGGCGAATCTACTACTGCTGCAGGCAGGGCATTCCACGCCCTTACTACTCTCTGAGTAAAGAAACTACCTCTCACATCTGTCCTATATCTATCACCCCTCAACTTGAAGCTATGTCCCCTCGTGTTTGCCATGACCATCCGAGGAAAAAGACACTCACTATCCACCCTATCTAACTCTCTGATTATCTTATATGTCTCTATTAAGTCACCTCTCCTCCTCCTTCTCTCCAACGAAAACAACCTCAAGTCCCTCAGCCTTTCCTCGTCAGACCTTCCCTCCATACCAGGCAACATCCTAGTAAATCTCCTCTGCACCCTTTCCATAGCTTCCACATCCTTCCTATAATGTGGTGACCAGAACCGCACGCAATACTCCAGGTGCGGTCTCACCAGAGTTTTGTACAGCTGCAGCATGACCTCGTGGCTCCGAAACTCGATCCCCCTACTAATAAAAGCTAACACACCATATGCCTTCTTAACAGCCCTATTAACCTGGGTAGCAACCTTCAGGGATTTATGCACCTGGACACCAAGATCTCTCTGTTCATCTACACTACCAAGAATCTTCCCATTAGCCCAGCACTCTGCATTCCTGTTACTCCTTCCAAAGTGAATCACCTCACACTTTTCCGCATTAAACTCCATTTGCCATCTCTCAGCCCAGCTCTGCAGCCTGTCTATGCCCCTCTGTACCCTACAACATCCTTCGGCCCTATCCACAACTTCACCGACCTTCGTGTCATCTGCAAATTTACTAACCCACCCTTCTACACCCTCTTCCAGGTCATTTATAAAAATGACAAACAGCAGTGGCCCCAAAACAGATCCTTGCGGTACATCACTAGTAACTAAACTCCAGGATGAACATTTGCCATCAACAACCACCCTCTGTCTTCTTTCAGCTAGCCAATTTCAAATCCAAAGCTCTAAATCATCTTCAACCCCATACTTCCATATTTTCTGCAATAGCCTACCGTGTGGAACCTTATCAAACGCCTTACTGAAATCCATATGCACCACATCCACTGCTTTACCCTCATCCACCTGTTTGGTCACCTTCTCGAAAAACTCAATAAGGTTTGTGAGGCACGACCTACCCGTCACAAAACCGTGCTGACTATCTCTAATGAACTTATTCTTTTCAAGATGATTATAAATCCTGTCTCTTATAACCTTTTCCAACATTTTACCCGCAACCGAAGTAAGGCTGAAAGGTCTATAATTACCAGGGCTGTCTCTACTCCCCTCCTTGAACAAGGGGACAACATTTGCTATCCTCCATTCTTCCGGCACTATTCCTGTCGACAATGACGACATAAAGATCAAGGACAAAGGCTCTGCAATCTCCTCCCTAGCTTCCCAGAGAATCCTAGGATAAATCCCATCTGGCCCAGGAGACTTATCTATTTTCACACTTTCCAAAATTGATAACACCTCCTCCGTGTGAACCACAATCCCATCTAGCCTAGCAGCCTGAATCTCAGTATTCTCCTCGACAACATTTTCTTTCTCTACTGTAAATACTGAGGCAAAATATTCATTTAACACTTCCCCTATCTCCTCTGATTCCACATACAACTTCCCACTACTATCCTTGATTGGCCCTCATCTAACTCTAGTCATTCTTTTATCCCTGATATACCTATAGAAAGCCTTAGGGTTTTCCCTGATCCTATCCGCCAATGACTTCTCGTGTCCTCTCCTTGCTCTTCTTAGCTCTCCCTTTAGATCCTTCCTGGCGAGCTTGTAGCTCTCAAGCGCCCTAACTGAGCCTTCACGTCTCATCCTATATCATGGGGTTCCCCAGGGTGTCAGGACCTCTGCCTTTCTTTATCCATATTAATGACGTTGACTTTGGTGGACAAGTACACTTGCACAATTTACACATTGCACAATATTTGGAAGTTTTGAGAGATGTGAGAGGGATACTGACAATCTTCAAGAGGACACGGACAGGCTGGTGAAATAGGCAGACAAGTGGCAGATGAAATTTATTACTGAGAAGTATGAAGTGATTTATTTTGTTCTGAAAATCGAGTAGACGCAAGATAAAATATAGCACACAATTCGAAAGGGGGTTCAGGATCAGAGGGACCTGGGGTATATGTGCAAAACTTGGTGAATGTGGCAGGGCTGGTTGAGAAAGTGGTTAACAAGGGAAACTGAATTCTGGGCTTGGGCGCTTTATAAATAGAGGCATAGAGTACAAAAGCAAGGAAGTTATGATAAACCTTTATAAAACACTGGCTCTGCCTCAACTGGAGTATTGTGTCCATTTCTTTGCACCACACTTTCGGAAGGATGTTAAGGTACTAGACTCACGCTCCCCAGGCAGCAAACCTCAGCCGATAGCAGTCCAGTGCCAACACTGCTCACAAACCGGAATGTGATCTGGTGCAAATGTCATGCTCGGAGTCCGTTCTTGCTTCATGTTGGATGCCCCGTGACACTTCCTCTAACTTTCCTAATCTAACTTCAGGTACCAGGCTGCAGACTGCTGGGGCGCATGTCATATTGATTTGAATATGAATCAACATTCCTACATCGTTGCTATGTTCAAATCCTGGAATTCCCTCCATAAAACCACCAGGGAATCAGTGAATGATGCAGCACAGATTGGGATCTATTCCTCCCATATACAGAGGGACCTGGGTGTCCTTGTCAATAAGTCACTGAAAGCGAACATTCAGGTCTAGCAAGCAATTAGGAAGGCTGATGGTATGTTAGCTTTATCACAAGAGGATTTGAGTGGTAGTAGTGAAGATTTGCTTCAATTGTACAGAACGTTCATCAGTCCGCACCTGGAATGCTGTGTGCAGTCTTGCTCTGTTTACCTCAGACATGCCTTTATTGCCATTGAGGGAGTGCAACGAAGGTTCATCAGGTTTTTCCCCGGGATGGCGGGACTGCCCTATGAAGAGAGACTGGCGAAACTGGGCCTGCAGTCTCTAGAGTTTCGAGGAATGAGAGGTGATCTCACTGAAACCTGAAAAAGACTTAAAGGGAGACACAGGTCGCTGTAGGTAAGAAGTTTCCCCTGGTTGGGGAGTCTAGAACCAGGGAGCACAATTTCAAAATAAGAAGGGAGCCACTTAGGACAGAGATAAGGAGACATTCATTTACTCAGAGGGTTGTGAATCTTTGGAATTCTCTACCCCAGTTGGCTGTAGAAGCTTAGTCAGTGAGTATCTTTTAAGCAGAGATTGACAAATTTCGTAATGCAGGGATATGGGGATAGTGTGGGAAAATTGTATTGTGGAGCAGGCTCGATGGGCTGAATGGCTATTCCGACTCCTATGTTCCGATGTGTCCCCAGAAATTATATCATCGAGAAAGACAAATATATTAACATGTTGGAAATATTATTATCAGCAAGTCACATGTCATATTGATTTGGCTATGTAACAACTTCATTATGGCCGGTTTCAAACCCTGAAATTCCCTCCCTAAAACCACCAGAGAATGATGCAGCACAGATTGGTGTCTTTTCGGCCCATTGTTCCTGTTCTGGCACTTAGATAGCGTCATTCAATTAATCCCAACTCCCTCCCTGCTCATTCCCTGCAGCCCTGTCGGTTTTCCACTTCCGGTATTTATCCAGTTACCCTTTGAAAGTTATTACTGAATCTGCTTCCATCGCCCTTTCACTGAGTGTATTCCAGATCTCAATAATTCGCAATTGTTCTCTGCTGTCACTCCTGGTTCTTTTTGCCAATTACCTGAAATCTGTGCCCTCTGGTTCTGACACTTCTGCCACTGGAGCAGTTTCTCCTCACTGATTACATTTAAAGATTGCATGATCTTAGGCGCTTCCATTAAATTTCCCCTTAACCTCCGCTTCCCAGCAGTGAAAACCCAGTGTTTCTCCAGTCTCTCCACATAACTGATGCCTTCGTCCCTGATACCATTCTGGCAAAGCTCCTCTGAATCCTCTCTTAGGCCTTGACTCTATTTAAAGTTCCTAGAATTGGACATAACATGTGAACTGGGGCTTAAACTGACTTTCATAAAGATTGCGCACAACTTCACTGCTTTCGAATTCAAACTTGAGTTATAATCACAAGGATCATTCGGAACTCCACAGAAATGCTCTCTTGCGTTACCATAGTGAGCGCTGGGATCGGAGTGGGGGAAACTTTGCTCCTTTTTATGAAATTACCCCACGTTCTGAAGCCAAGTACATCTGTGGGAAGCTGCAGAAAAGTAAAAGACATATTTATTTGCCCTTGTTTACTGCAAGAGGCATCGGCAATTTGGATAGGTCTCAGGACTGGGGAAAGACTACTGATACTGATGAGGACTGAGAACATGATGAAGCGAAAGAATCAATGGTGGACGGCTCACTTCGTAGTTGGGGATGTAACTCAGTGGTAGAGCGCATGCTTCGCATGTGTGAAGTCCTGGGTTCAATCCCCAGCATCTCCAACCAGTTTTGAGGAGTATGTTACCCAGAAAATGTGCACTGTTGTTAAACTTTATGCTGAAGTCCACAATTTGCAGCAATAAAGCTGTTTAATCAGTCAATTATGTTGTCACAGGACTTCATCGCAAATTCTCCAGGCAGTGTACCTCAGCTGACAGCAGCCCAGTGTCAACACTGCTCACAGATGGGAATGTGTCCCAGTGCAGTGTTATGCCCGCAGTTCGCACTTGCTTTATGCTGGATACCCTTTCACTGTTCCACTCACTTTCCTAACCTAATGTCAGACTGGGCACTGCTGGGGCAAGACTGAGAGTTGGGCGTTTGCGTGAGAAGCAGAAAGGGTGATGGAGTCTTGGGGCATGGAATCATGGAAAGGTGACAGCACAGAAGGAGGTCATTCAACCCGTCCAGCCCATGCTCGCTCTCTGCAAGAGCAAGTTCGCTACTCCCACTTCCCTGGCTTTTCCCCTTAGCCCTGTAATTATCTTTTTTGATCTTCAGGCGTTTATCCAATTCCCTTTTTAAAGTCACTCTTGAATTTGACTCCACCACAGTCTCAGGCAGTTCATTCCAGATCCTAACCACTCACTGGAGAATGAAGATTTCCTGACTGTCACTTGTGATTCTTTTCTCAATCACCTTAAATCTGAATGATCTGGTTCGGGACCCATCCGCCAATGGGAACAGTTTCTCTCGATCAGCTCTGTTTTTACCCCTCATGATATAAAACCAAACAGTGTGCTGGATTCTGTGTCCATCAGTTTTTAAATTTAATCTCAGCATATTCCCAACTCTCAAGCTAGTTTTACACTGCACTCCTCTGAGGGCCTCTCTGAGCGATCACTCTCGGTATCAGCAGATACTATTTACTTTTATAAACCTTTCTGAGCCACACAACTAACAAGTGACGATTCAGCTCCCTGTTCACAGTCATTCACACCTCTTCATGCAATCTTACAGCTGATTGACAGTTACCTGCAACTAACAGTTTCTGTTAACTAGATTTCAGTTTCTCTCACGGTTTTTAAAGTACGAGTTTAAATTCAAAATAATAAGCAAACTGTAGCTTTGTGATTCACTCAACAAACCCACCACAGAATTCTCATTCTTACCAAATTGCCAATTTTTACACGATCTTTCGCTGCTCTCCTTTTGTGACCACTCTGTGCAAACTCTCCCTTCAATATTCAAATGCTGCCTTGCTGGAACATAGGAATACAGGAAATAGGAACAGGAATACACCATTCGGCCTGTTGAGCCAGTCGGCCATTCAACCTGAACATGACTGATCATCTTCCTCTATGCCATTTTCCCCCACTAACCCCATATTCCTTGATGTCATTCATACCCAGAAATCTATAGATTCTGTCTTGAAAATGTCCAATGATTGAGCTTCCACAGACCTCTGTGGTAGGTAATTCCACAGATTCACCACCCTCTGAGCAAAGAAATTCCTCATCATCTCAGTCTTAAATTGCCTACCCTTTATTCTGAGTCTATGTACCCTGATTCTAGACTCAGCAACCAGAGGAAACATCCTATCTACATACACCTGTCACTCACTGTAAGAATTTTGTGAGCTTCAATGACATCACCTCTTATTCTTCGAAACTCTGGGGAATTGAGACCTAGTTTCCTCAATCTCTTCTCATCAGACTTGCAATGTTTCAATCCATATTTCATATTTCAATCTCACTCCCACGCGTGGGACAACTGATTTAACACAAAAGTGCATACAGCGTAGTGAAAAAACAATGTAATATCAGTTTGTCTCTCCTCCTAGAGACATCTTAATCCCAGCCGTCCAATGGAAGCTGAACAACGTGTCTGTTGTGTCCCTCTCTGATCGATCAACTTCGCTGTAAAGCAGATTGCTGACATCTACTGGCCGAGTTTGAGAACTGCAACAGAGCAGAGTGAATTCACACAGTCTGTCAGGGTTAAAGCAGCAGGCAATGTGAGGAAATAGTTTCTGCCTGTATGTTCTCCTCTCATATTTTTTCACAGTGTTATACTGAAGAATGCATCAATCGATTCCTAACAAATAAATAAAAAGTCTTCTTTATTTGGCTAAATGTAAATATGCCCTGTTATATTTTACTCTTCATTGAACAGTATTTCTGACTGATTTCTCACTTCTCATAAAGAAAACATAAACACATAAAGGACTGAGCACAACGCTGGGATTTTCACAATGTTGCTTTTATTGAATGATAAAACAATCCCTCTGGGAGGGAATCGATATTTAAATAAGGAACGGGAAGCAGCGGATGAACAATGATTCTGAGAGTCAATGAATTTTAGTGATACCATGTAATACTATCGTTGTTTCACAAAAGAGTTCAGGTCAGATAGCAATAAAAAGGAGGAAATCCGTGTTAAATTTATGGTGACGTTTGAATTAAAAGCCACGTGAAGGATTTGCTTCCTTTGCACACGTTATCAATTCCAAAATGATCAGGCTCCATTCCAAACCTTTGAGCCTCAGAAGGACAGAGATCAATACTTGTGAAGCTGCGATGGCTGGGAAATGAACCCGATTCAACTGCTTGAAACGACAGCTATGTTCACCACTATACACCATCGCCTGTCCCAATCAGACAATCTAGTGCTTCTCTTGAATTTAGGACTGAACAGATAAATTTGTGTTTCTGTAACTTGATTTAAACTCAATAGCGAATGCCCTAAACATCAATCCCTCGGAAGACTGCTGAATTCCCATCTTATTTGAGCCAAGAATCCATTTCACAGCCCTGCCACGTGGATTGTAGTGGTGTGCTGCGGGGCTTAGTACTATGTTTCAGAAGAGGTGAAATGGAAGGGAAAACATTGATCATTCCTGGGAGAAAAACCAACATTTAATTAAGGAGCATAAATCAACGGAGCAAAAAATGACTTCAGAAAAGCACTGTGCTTCACTGTAGCTGTGTTTTTCTTTTCGGTCTCTGATGAAATTTGATGGCGGTAAATAAAATTTATCAACAGGAAGGGATATAAATCACAAGGTAATCACTGTGTGAGGGAATCCCCTCAGTAGGGCGCTGTCTCACTGACAGGTTGGTGACTTTCCCCTGTGTACCTTCACATAGTCAATGAGTGTTTCAGTGGAAACCGTGGCGACAGAGAGTCTTTGGGAAATGAACTTCCTGATTGCACAGAAGATGCTAGTGAATGGTGACAAGCATCGAATCGGATTGGGTAACTAAACACAAGACATTGTGACATCACTCCAATTACACCCAATCATCATGAAAGCAGAATTTGGTGGGAATGCTCAGCAGCTGTGTCAGCATCTGTGGAGAGAGAAACGCATTGACGTTTCAGGTCGATGAGACTTCCCCAGCATTGTTTCTGTCCACCATCACTGCAGCCTGAGTGTTAAAGAATGAATTCCACAGTCACTACGGTATCAGAGTCTGCCAGGTGCAGACTAAACCAGGCATTCACATAGAAAAATCACAGAAAGTTTATGGCACAGAAAGAGGCTATTTGGTGCATTGTTTCTGCGCCAGCCAGAAAACGAGCCACCCAGCCTAAGCCCACCCAGCATTTGAACCACAGCCCTGCAGGTTTCTGCACTTGAGTTGCATATACAGAGACCTTGGTTAGATTAGAGATACAGCACTGAAACAGGCCCTTCGGCCCACCGAGTCTGTGCCAAACATCAACCACCCATTTATACTAATCCTACACTAATCCCATATTCCTACCAAACATCCCCACCTGTCCCTATATGTCCCTACCACCTACCTATACTAGTGACAATTTATAATGGCCAATTTACCTAGCAACATGCAAGTCTTTTGGCTTGTGGGAGGAAACCGGAGCACCCGGAGAAAACCCACGCAGACACAGGTTGTTTAATGATTTGAGGCTTTCTACCTCTACCACCTTTACAGGTAGTAAATTCCAGACCCTACTACACTCTGGGTGAAAATAAGCTTTTCTTGGATAGACATATGGATGAAAATGGAATAGTTTAGGTCAGATGGTTTCACAGGTCGGCGCAACATCGAGGGCCGAAGGGCCTGTACTGCGCTGTAATGTTCTATGTTCTATGTTCTTTTCCCCTCTAATCTTTCCACCAAGTACTTTAAATCTATGCGCCCCAGTCACTGAGGTCTCTGCTAAGGTAAATAGGCCATTATCAGGCACTCTAGCCAGGCCCCTCAAAGCTTGGTACATCTCAATCCCATCTCCCCTCATTCTGTTCTGTTCCAAGGAGAACAACACCACCCTCATTCCTGCATTCTTCCAAACCTGGCAACATCCTCGTGAACCTCATCTATACTCTCTCTAGTGCAATTACATCATTTCTGTAATGAGGTAACCACAACTGCACACAGTACTCAAGTTGAGGCCTAACTAATAATTTGTCCAGTTCCAGCGTAACATCCCTTCTCTTATACCCTGTACCTCGACGAATAAAGAAAATGATTCCATCTGCCCTCTGAACCACCTTATTGACCTGTCCTGCTACCTTCAGGGAACTGTAGGGGAGTTTGAATCAATTACGGCCGATATGCCTCCCGTAGTGTGCAAAGAAAGACAACTGTATACTAGTAGGCCAACATCCTGTTCAGCCTCATTACTGAGCCATGCGGGGCACAATTGGGAACTGCCTTCCAGTCGCAAACACAGTGGACTACATTTTCCTTTTGCGTTCTGCCACTGAGTTAATTTTATACCCAGCTTGTGATATTCCCCTGGATCCCATGCTATTTACTTTTTAAAATAGCCCACCCTTTGGGACCATGCCAGAAACAGATGGACGACTGGAATGAGATTCGAACCCACGCGTGCAGAGCACAATAGATTAGCTGTCCAGAGCCTTAACCTTTCGGCCACTTCGTCATGCTTGTGCGCTGTTACTTGGATGGAAAAAAAGTATCACTGCATACAGAATGACAAACACTGATTGAATTCATCACTCACATGCAGAACCAGAGAGGGATAGACACAGAATGTTTCCCATATTCACAGACTGTGCAAATATTGTCAGAGCCAGAATGAATCACACATTCAGACACCACTACTGGAGACTGACAGATGAGGAATGAATCTCACATTCACATCCAATCCCAGAAGCTGACAGGTACACACTGTATTTCAGTCACATACTGAAACAGAGAATGGCAGAAACAGAACACATCTCACCTCGAAACATACAACCAGAGACTGTTAGATACAGCAATAATCCGCCAAACACACACTATGCCAGAGACAGACAGTTATAAAATTACTCCAACACACACACACATAGTGCCATCGGGTGACAGGGACAGAATTCATCCAACACACACACACAGTCCCAGAGACTGACTGTTACAGAATAAGTCCACCAGGAAGTGACATACACTGCATTAATCCAACACATGCACACTATTCCAGAGAGTGACAGGCACAGAACTAATCTGACGCAAAATAATAGAGACTGTTTGATAAGGACCGAATCTCACTCCAATTAGTTGTCCAATCACGACAAATCTTTGGGGGCTTTGCAAACTTCTTGATCATGCCCCTATTTTTGCATCCAAATCGAGAATACATACCACAAAAATCAGGGCACCTACTACTGAGCCGTGCGGGATCCACTGGAGACCTCCTTCCAGTCACTAATACACGGGATTACAATTACCCTTTGCTTTCTGCCACTGATACAATTTTACATCCAAAGTGTTAAACTTTCCTGTCTCTCAAGGGATTTACTCTTTTAACCAAAGTCCATTTGGGACTTTGTCAAAAATAGACGAACGAGAGAATGGAATTTGAACCCATGCATGCAGATTACAAGAGATTAGCATCTCATCACTTTAGGCTCTCTGTTATCTCCGCATTATTACATAAGTATTCAGACAGAATGAAACTTATTGCAGCATACAATACCTTAGAATGACAGATACTGGTTAAATCCATCGCTCACACACAGAATCACAGACTGACAGACACAGAATGTTTCCCACATTCATATCCTGTGCAAATATTGCCAGAGCCAAAACGAATCACACACTCAGACATCACTACTAGAGACTGACAGATGAGGAATGAATCTCACACTCACGTCCTATCACAGAAACTGACCGGTACACACTGTATTTCGGTCACATACCAGACAGAGAGTGGCAGAAGCAGAATGTATCCCACGCCCACACACAGAACCAGAGACTGTTAGAAACAGCATTAATCCACCACACACACAGTATGCAAGAGACATACATTTGCAGAATTAAACCAACACACGTACAGAGTGCCATAGGGTGACAGGGACAGAGCGACAGCATTCATCCAACACACATACAGTGCCGGAGATGAACAGTTACAGAATTATTCCACCAGAGAGTGACAGACACGGAATTAATACAAAACATACACACTTTGCCAGAGAGCGACAGACAGAAAATTAATTTGACACAAAATAATGAAGACTGTTTGATAAGAACTGAATCTCACTCCCATGTGCAGGACAACTAATTTCACACAAAAGTGTAATCAGTGTAACAATATGTAATGAGAGCTCGCCTTCACTCCGGGTATTTCTAAGTAGGAGACGTCCAATGGAAGCTGAACAATGTAATCTCAGTTGTGCCCCTCCATGATCTTTAAACCTCGCTGTACAGCAGAATGCTGATCTCTATTTGCAGGAAGTCTGAACTGCAAGGTAGCGGAGTGAATTCACACAGTCAGTCAGGACTAAATAATCAGGCAATGTGAGGAAATAGTTTCTGCCTCGAACTTCTCCTTTCATATTGCTTCACATCTTTTATACTGGAGAATAAATCAATCGATTCTTTATAAAAAGTTGTCCCTGCATTATTTCGCCATTTGTAAATATGCTCTGTTATACTTTACTCTACATTGAAAAGTATTTCTGTCTGATTTCTCAGGATACTCTTTACATCACTTCAAATAAACAGAACACAAATACATAAAGAACTGAGCACAACGGTGTTGCTCTTATTGAATGATGAAACATTCCCTCTGGGAGGGAGTGGATATTTAAATAAGGAACGAGAAGCAGCGGATGGAAAAAGATACTGAGGGACAATGGATTTTGCTGAATCCATGTATTTCTATCTTTGTTTCACTTCACAGTTCCAGTCAGCTAAGAAATATTAATAAAAAGCTGAAAGATCCGAGTTAAACTTATCGTGACGCGGGAAAGAAAGCAACGTAAAAGATGTTCTTCCTTTGGACACGGTATCGATTCAAACAAGGTTAGGTTCCATTCAAATCTTGGAGTTTCGGATGGAAAGACATCAAACACTTCGAATTTGTGATGGTCGGGAATGAACCCCGGGTCACCGGCTCGAAATGGCAGTTATGCTCAGCGCTGTACCACCATTACCTGCATCAGTTTGTCAATAGAGTGGCTCTGTGCTGTTCGAGACTGAATCTCTGCTCTTGAATTTTGACAACTAGATTCCTACTGAATCGAGAAAGTCCTAAACGTCCGTCCCTGAAGACACTGCTGGAATGGCATCTTATTTCAGCCCAGGAAGCATTTCACAGCCCTGACAGGTGGATTGAAGTGGAACTTTATGGGGTTGAGAAGGAGGTTTCAGAAGATTTTCAGAAAGCTTTTGATAAAGTCCACCACAGGAGCTTGTTTAGCAAAATTAAATCACATCAGGTAGGAGGTAATATACTGGTATGGTTTAAGGATTGGTTAACAGGCAGAAAGCAGAGAGTAGTAATAAACGGGTCATGCTCACGTTGGCAGGCTGCGAATAGTGTGGTACCGCAGAGATCAGTGCTTGGGCCCAAGCTGCTCACAGTTTTTATCAATGATTTGGATGTGAGGACTCAATGAAATATTTCCAAGTTCACGGATCACAGAAAACCGGGTGGAAATGTGTGTTGTGAGGGAGATGCAAAGCGGTTCAAAGGGTTTTGGACAGACTTAATGAGTGGGCCAGAACATGGCAGATGGAATATAATGTGAAACAATGTGAGGTTATCCACTTTGGTGGGAGGAATAGATGTGAAGAGCATTCCTTATATGGTAAGAGATTAGGCAGTGTAGATGCACAAAGGAAACTGGATGTCCCTGTCAGTAAGTCACTCAAAACTATCTTGTAGGTGCAGCAAGCAATTAGGAAGGCTAATGGCACGTTAGCCTTTAATGCAAGAGGATTTGAGTACAGGAGTAGTGAAGTCTTGTTTCAATTGCACAGAATCTTGTTTAGACTGCATTAGAGTACTGGATGCCATTTTGGTCCCTTTGCCTTAGGAAGTATATTATTGCCCTGGAGGGAGTGCAAAAAATGTTCACCAGACTTACTCCTGGGATGATGGGACTGTCCTATGAAGAGAGATTGGGAAAATTGGGCCTGTAGTGTCTTGGGATTTGAAGAATCAGAACTCACCTCATTGAAACTACAAAATACTGAAAGGGATAAACAGGGTAGATGCAGCTAAGTTGTTTCCCCTGGTTGGGAAGACTAGAGCCAGGGGACACAATTTCAAAATAAGGAGGAAGCCACTTAGGAAAGAGATGAGGAGAAATGTCTTTACTCAGAGGGTTGTGAATCTTTTAATTCTCTACCCCAGTGTACTGTAGAAGGTCCGACATTGAGTGTGTTTAAAGCAGAGATCGACAGATTTCTAAATACATATGACATAAGGGGATATGAGGATAGTGCGGGTAAAAGGCACTGAACTGGATGATTATCCATGATCATATTGAATGGTGGGGCATCCTCGATGAGCTAAATGACCAACTCCTGCTCCTATATTCCTCTCTGGTTAATTCTGTCTCTGATCCAATTTGATGGTGGTAAATAATACTCATCAACAGGAAGGAACACAAATCACAGGTCAGGGCAATCACACGTGAGAGGGAATCCCCAGAGAACAAGGGCGCTCTCTCAGCGACAGACTGGTTACTTTTCCCGGTGTATCTTCACACGGTGAGTGTCTTTTTCAGTGGAAACCGCGGCTGCAGGGAGTCTTTGGGAAATGAACTTTCTGGTTGTAGAGGATGTTTGCAAATTATGACAAGGGTTGAATATTTTTGGGTAACTGAAAATAAGGCATGGTGACAGCACTTCCAATTACCCAACCATAATGAAAACAGGAAATGCTGGAATTGATTATCTGCTCTGTCAACACATGTAGAGAGAGAAACCCATTGAACAGTTCATGTCGATGGCCCTTCTCCAGCATTTCGGTGAGCTCCAAATAATAAGTATTGTTCTGGTTACACGCAGGGCCTTGGCTGTGCTTGCTTTTTTACGGGATATGTGGGACATTCTTTGTTGAGTCTGGCTCAGTTTCCTCCCTCACCTCTTCTTCCTGTACATCGATGACTGTATCAGTGACACTTCCTGCGCTCGCCCTGAACTGGAGAATTTCAAACACATTGCCTCCAATTTTTACCCTTCATTCACCAGCAGATTGTGCATCCCGACCTTTCTCTTCCCTTCCCTTACTCGACGCCGTTTCTGGGGAAATCGGAAAATCTGGGAAAATCAATATTCACTGTAAGTCCACAGACTCTCAATACTGCCTGGATTACACTTCCTCACACCCCAATTATTGCAAGGATTCCTTTCCATTCTCCCATGTTCTCCATCTCCATCACATCTATTCTGATGATGTAATCTTCCATTCTAGCCATTTCAATATGTCTTCCTCTCTCATCAGCTGACAATTCCACCACACTGTTGTTGGCAGGGCCCTCCACCATGTATGATCTATTTCACACACGTCTGCTCTCACCCCTTTCCCTCCGTCCTAGACGCATAATAGGGTTCCCCTTGACCCTTCCTTCCACCACAGCCAATTTTATATACAACGGATAATCCTCTGCCATTTCCACCACCTCCAATGTGATGTCACCACCAAACATATTTTCCCCTCCACTCCTCTCTGCGATACCCCCAGTCACCCCACATACATACCCCTTTCCTATAGCGCCTTTCCATGCAAGCACGGGATATGCAACACCTTCCTATTTCCCACCTCCCTTCCTACAGTCCAAAACCCAAACACCCCTTTCAAGTGAAATAACGATTGCTTGCACTTCCTTCAATTTAGTATACTGCATTCGCTGTTCATATGTGGTCTCCTCTACACTGGGAAGAATAAATGCAAACTTGCTGATCACCTTGGGGAACACATCTGTTAATTCTGCAACCCAATCCCGAGCTTCCTGAAGCTTGTTGTTATAATTTTCCGCCTTGCACCCATTCTGATCTTTCTGTCCTTGACCTGTTGCAGTGTTCCAATGAAGCTGAACACAAGTTCGAGGAACAGCACTTCCTCTTTCGTCTGCGCAGTTTACAGCCTTCTGGACTCAATATTGAGTTCAATAATTTTAGATCAGAACATCTGCCCTCATTTTAATATGTGTTCGTGTCTTCCTGGTTTGGTTTTATTCTGTTCTCCCCACCGCAACTCACTTGACTTTTTTAATCCCTTCACTTTGTGCTCGGACAGCTGATATCCTGTCACTTATACCTCATCCAGACGCATATGTTTCTTTACTTGCATTTGAATCAGGAAAACTTTACTCATTTAATCTCTCGTGTCCTCCATCATATTACAGGCCTTCCCTTCTGTTCGTCTTCGCCCCTCCACGCTTTCACTTGATCAAATCATTTCTCACCATTGCCAGTTCAGATCAGTTCATCAGCCACCTCTCCACAGATGCTGGCTGTTCTGCTGGGGGAATATATGCCTGGTTTTATTGGTAATGTATCTCAATGGTAGAACACATGCTTGGCATTGCTAAATCCGGCACTGCATTTCCTGCAGTGATATGAATTTTGAATACCACAATGACGAAGTTTTTCTGCAAGCCAGGAAAATAATCCAACCCTTTCTTGGTCTTAGAAACAAACATTACCCTCGCCTGGGATGGGAAACCTCACGCCCCAGTGCAATGGCTTCCAAACACAGCTCTTCAAGGTATTCTGGTCGGAGACGATCTTTCAACACAGCGTCTCCATCTGTGGCATGTCCTGCCTGTATCTTCGGGGAAATGCGTTTCAACACTTTCTGGGCGGCCAGTATTGGAGCAGAAATGAAGTTGAGTAGCTCATTGAATTGTATGGAAAAAAACATTTATTTTGTTCCTTTTGCGTTTCCCTCTTCCATTCATTCTATTTTATCTGGTCATTCACCAATTTCTGCGCTCAAATTGGCTGTTTCGTTTCCTACATTACAACAGCGATGACACTACAAAACCACTTCATTGACTCTTTCTCACTTGTTCAATGACTGTCTTTCTCTCTTTCTGCTGTCTTCCTGCCCCTCTCCCTGAATCTGCATTTCTCTCTCTCAGCAACAGTACTTCATCTGCTGATCTCTGCAACAATACAGTTCACAGCAACCTCCAACTGAGTGTGTCTGATGGATGATGGTGCAATGTGGAACTAAACAGCAGGCCCATCTCTGGTATCAGTTTGATGTCTCTGTCATTCATCTTTACTGTGAGATTGGATTGCAGTCTGCAATTACCTTCTACTGCAGACTTGCTTGGGGTAAGTTTCAAAGTAAAGAGGAATAAAAACTCTGTAAATTGAAGCCAAAGTGGACAATTATGTGCACATGGGAATACTTGGCTGCTGGTTACATGGAATTACAGAAAATATACAGAACATAAACAGGCAATTCGGCCCAATCAGTCTTTGCAAGCCTTTACACTCCACTCGAGCAACCTCCCATCCTTCCTCATCTAATTCTGTCATCATATCCTCTATTGCTTCTTCCTTATGTGCTTATCTAGCTTATCATTAAATGCATCTATACTACTCACCTCAAACCACTCCCTGTTGTAGCGAGTTCCACATACTGCCTACTCTCTGAGTAATGCAGTTTCTCCTGAATTCCCTCATTGGATTTCGTGGTGACTACCTTACATTGATGTCCCCTCGATTTGCTCCCCCTCACAAGTTGAAACGTTCTCTTTTGTTTCCTACTCTATCAAAACTTACCTGAATTTTAAAATCTCCTACTCTTTCACCCTTTAGTTTTTCTTCTCAAGAGGAACTGCAGGCTCTTCATTCTCTCGTGGTACATATAGCCTCACAGTACTGGTAGTCGTGTAACTTATTTGCGCCAGTTTTTGATATAATTTTCTATAATATGGGGATGAGAGTTCATCACAGTGCTCCAAGTGAGGTCTAACCAAGGGACATGGAGACTGGAACTCACCACAGTGCTCCACGTGAGGTCTAACAAAATGTTATGGAGACTGGAACTGGGAACAATGCTCCATATTTGGTATAAGCAAGGGATACAGAGAGCCGAACTGCCCACAGAGCACCAAGTGTGGCATAACAAAGGTGAGTAGAGAGCAGAAATGTATACAATACTCCAAGTGTGGTGGAAGCAATGTTTGATACAGAGTTAGATTAACCTCTCCAATTTTCAATGTCATCCATCTAGAAATAAACTCTAGTGCGTGGTTTGCCTTTGTTATGGCCTTGTTAATCTACATCACAACTTTGAGTTATTTGTGGATTTGTTCTCCCACATCCCTTTGCTCTTCTAACCCATTTACATTCTTATTGTGCAAGTAATATGCAATCTCTTTATTGTTCTTACGAAAATATAATTCACACTTAGCCATTTTGAAATATATTTGCAAATTGCGTGCCATTTCCAAATTTGTTAATGTCTTCCTTTAATTTGTTGCAGCCCTTATCAATGTTGAATATGTGTACATTCATGACGTTGGGAATTGTGTTTTTGATTCCATCGTCTAAATTGCTGATAACAATTACGGTCTCTGAACTGATGCTTGCAGAACATCACTTCTCTCTTGTTGGCATGAGAGAAACACTAGTACCGTGTCAATTGTGAAATAGTAACGCTTTTATTGAGAAAATGAAAGAGCAGTATTGTTGTAGAATGAAACGTACAATGTTTTATAAAATTATTAAACATATTAAATTCAGATAACAGTAACAACGCACCCCCATCAACAAACACAAGAAACATTCACCTATCATATTGCCATTCGAGTTGCGCCTTTAGTTTCTGGGTGTTAAGCATCGCCTGGCCTCAGGACAGAGCGGAAAATATGGCAGATTAATCCGGGTGGGTGAGTGACAATCCCACAGTTATTATGGTATGGGCCAGTATTAGTATCAATGGAAGGGACTCACTTGTGTTCCATTAGGGCTGCATGGTCCTCCTCGCCAGGTTTTCCTTCTGTCTCTCGGGCATGGTTGAACTTAACATTCAGGAGGTAAATAATAAATCTGCTTCCTTTAATACCAATTTATAAGAGGAAAATTCACGTTCTAGTGTGGAAATGTCACAGTAAAGGAGGGGGAATGATGATCAAGCATTTTCCTCATTTATTTTAAATATCTCACGTTGCGAGATGCTGTCTTTAAAGTGCTGGCTTATTAAGCAGGTTCCATTAACCAGAAAGACCGTTTCTACTCTCTTACCACAAGGTGAACGCTGTTATCCTTTGCGAAATTGCGGAACTCCACCCCATTCACCAGATTAACCAACTGTTCAAATGTTCGGATTGGAGGCTGAGCTTGCGTTTATCTCCCGAGTTATGCAGAAGCAGTGATGCAGCTATAATGTGCAGGGAAGCCGAAAGCGTCATAGTAATGTCACTGAACTAGTGAGGAAGAGGCCCAGGCTAATGCCCGGGGGCACAGGTTCAAATCCCACCATAACAGCTGCTGGAATTCAAATTCAATTTATTAATAAATCCATGAGACTGTCGCATTTTGTAGTCAAATCCATCTGGTTCAGTCCTGTCATCCAGGGAAGGCCGTTCTTACTTTTTCTGGCCTACATGTGACCCCAGACCCACAGCAACGTGGTTGACTATCCTCTGAAATGGCATACCCTACCACACAGATGCTAAGGACAATTAGGGATGAGCAAGAAATGCTGGCCTTACCATTGATGCCCATATCCCGACCAAGAATTTACATTAATCTCGAGGAGGTTGCGAATAAAAAGGGGTGGAAGTTATACTTCAGTCCTATGCTGGCATAGCAATACCCTCGCTGGAGTATCGGTGTTCAGTTCTGGTCAGCATATCTCAGGAAGGATTCATCAGCCTTCGAATGTGTGCAGATTGACCAGAATAATACCGGTCTCAGAGGGTTACATTCTGAGGACAAGTTAGGCTTGAGTGTAGAACATTGATGGAAATCAGATGGACGCAGTTCTAATGTTAAAGCAATTCTAGAATATTAGGTTTGACAGGCTGAATGGCATACTCGCGTTTTTTGAAAGGTGGTTCACCTGACATGTGACAGAAACTCCGTAACATGTGGGGCAGGACGTCTCTTGTAGATTCTATTTCTCAAGATGGCTGTTTGCAAACACACAGTCTCTCTGGATAATATTGAAATGGGTGAAATGCTAATAATATTCGTGTTGCTTAGCAATAGATTTATTGTCGATGGAGTGCACCATGTGCCCAGCAGACCTGCAAACGCTTTTCAGCTTCAACTGTTGCATAGATTGTGGAGCCCTCACTGAGGATTTGGCCGGTCTCTGGCTGACCCTGAAATGAATGGTGAAATTGGTCAGAAAAATCAACGCACTGTCTTCAAATATGGCACAGTGAAATTCTCTCAGCAGATGAACGACGGTAGAGGGAGGCAAAAATTCAACAGTGCCGTTGTTGCAGTGCGCAGTTGTTAATGCAAATCATTGCTGATGCTAGAAAGCTTTTACAATCTGCTCGTGGTTACATTTCTTGCTGAAGTTATCAGCTCAGAGCAATTCTATTTGGATACAAAACCAAAGAGGCATTCAGCAAAAGTAGCAAGGAAACAGGACGTGCTGAAAAATGGGAGTAATTTTCCACCTGAATCGAGGTGAGAAGTGATCGTGCGCCCACCTCATTAATTTCAATAGGAATCAGGGTGAATATATTTGGACGGCCAGTTTTATGCCCTCTGGCCAAGTCCAAACTTCCAGGTCATATTGCTAACAGCATTTGAAAACGAAAGGAGTAACTTAATATTCTAGTTGGCATGCAAAGGTCTCTGGAGTAGGAAATGGAAACCTCAAACTGTTCATTAAGTAAAATAGAAAATTGCCTTCTTTGAGTAATAATGTTCGTCACATTTTACATATAAACCAACAGTGAAACAGAAACCACTGTACTCTGCATAGATCCGGTCATACAGAAAATCAATGGGAACTTGCCCCATTTCACCATCATCAGTGTGCGAACAATGAAACTGAACATGAGGTTATAGAAGAGGAAGGGTGGGGAGGGGTGGAGGGAATCTATAACCTATAAATCCGGGAGCTGATCCCATTTAGATGTTCAAATTGCCGTCTCTCCATGCAGTCTCATTGTTGTTATTGAGACTCTCCTCTCAAAACAATCCGACAGAAACATGGGAGGAAGGAGGGAGCCGGTGTGTTTGCTGGGACCTTGCAGAATTAATTTCAGCCAGCAAAGGTTTGTCTAACCGGAGTGAAACCCGCTGGTCAATGAGAACAATACCGAATGGTGATCTTCATCGTTTCATTCTAAACAAGAGAGACACGGACCTGCCGTTATTATACCGGACACACAAACACAGTGATAATAGAGGAGATCGTAGAGTTTCAGCTCCCGGTTGTTCGATCTTCTCATGTACACAGTCTTTGCTGTGAATCTCTGGGGTTAGTTGCTGATGTCTAGGCCTGTATCCCTTAAACACACGGAACCAGGAGAGCCTTGCACTCCCTGTTGAAAGATTGATGGACAGGAATTTTTCCAGCCTTTGGCCCAGTCGATCATAACCTGCTGTTCAAACATAATATTATTCAAACAATTAATGAGACATTCTGTTCACTACCCAGGCCTTGAACTCGGTTTGAGCAGACCAACTACTGAAAGATTCAGCATCTTTCAAGATATCGCAGCCAGAGCTGGATAGAGGGACTCACGGTCTAATTCTGCACACACACAACAGAAGGAGTGACAGTCACACAGGGATGGGAACAGGTATCGTTTCTGTCGCCTACTTACCCAACAGGCAGAGTTAGAAACTGATTAAACATCCAACCCACTGCGATTCAGTACTGGAGAAGTACAGAGGCTCTTCCACTCCATCCTTCCCTCCCATACACTCGACAGATTATTTTACTCTGAGGTTTTATGGGTGACTGTTGGATCAGTGTTCGAAATCTTCAAACTGCAGTGACATTCCCTACTAATAACTATATAGGCTTGACTGTCTGAAATAACTATAGGCCTGACTGTCTGACTTCAGTGGTGGGGAAATTATTAGAATCAATTCTGAAGGATAGTATAACCGTCTTCAAAAGGCATAGATTAATCAGCGATAGTCCGCATGGATTTGTTAAGTGAAGGTCGTGTCTTACGAACTTAATTGAGTTTTTTGAGGAAGCAAAAAGGAAGCTTGATGAGGGTCGAGCAGTGGATGTCGCCGACATCGATTTTGGTAAGGCATTTGATAAGGTTCCACAAGGCAGACTGGTCAGAAAAGTAAAATCCCAAGGGATACAGGGAATGTCATGAGTTGGATCCAAAATTGGCTCAGTGACAGGAAACAAACGATAGTGGTCGACAAATGTTTTTTTTTGTGACTGGAAGGTGGTTTCCAGTGGCATTACACAGGCCCCAGTGTTGGGACCCTTTCTATTTGTGGTATTCATTAATGTTTAGACTTAAGTGTGGGAAGCATGAATGGAAAATTTGCAAATGACACAAAAATTGGCCGTACAGTTGATAGTGAAGAGGATAGCCATAGACTCTGGAATGATATCAATGGTTTGGTTAAGTGGGAGAGAAAGTAACAGATGAAATTCAATCCAAAAAGGTGTGAGGTAATCCATTTGGGGAGGACTAGCAATGCAAGGGAATACGCAATAAACAGGAGGATATTGGGAGGAGTAGAAAAAATGAGAGTCTTTGGAGTGCATGTCCACAGGTCCCTGAAGGTGTCGGGACAGGTAGAGTGGTGAAGAAGGCATATGAAATGCTTTCCTTTATTGACCAAGGTGTATCGTACAAAAGCAGGGATGTCATTCTGGAACTGTATCCAATGCTCGTTAGACCACAGCTGGAGCATTGTGTACAGTTCTGGTCACAACATTACAGGAAGGACATAATTGCTCTGGAGAGAGCATAGTGGACATTTACAAGAACGTTGCCAGGGTCTGAAAGTTGCATCTATGAGGAAAGATTGGATAGGCTAGTGTTGATTTCCTTAGATCAGAAGAGGCTGAGGTGTGACTTCATTGAGGTGCACAAAATTATGAGGTGCCTCGATAGAGTAAACTGGAAGGACCTGTTTCCCCTAGCAGAGATGTCAATTACAGGGGCACAGATTTAAGTTGATTGGTAGAAGGATTAGAGCGGGCATGAGGAAAAGCTTTTTCACCCAGAGGGTGGTGGGTGTCTGGAATTCGCTGCCAGGAATTGTAGTGGAGGCAGAAACCCTCAGCTCCTTTAACAGGTACCCGGACCTATACCTGAAGTGCTGTAACCAGCCAGCCTACAGACCAGATGCTGGAAGGTGGGATTAGAATGGGCGGCAATTTTCTTTTCCAGCTGGCACAGACATGATAGGCTGAATGGCTTATTTCTGTGCCGTACCTTTTCCATGCGTTTTACGGTCTGTCAGCCCAGTAATATAACCCTATTGCCAACAAGCACGTATCCAGGGAATTGGAGCAGAATAGTGACCCATTAGAGAGTCACAGTGTGTACTGTGTCAGACACGGGCCAGATTCACACACTTACAAACCTGTCGCACCCTTTCTTGGTTAGGGACTTGCCCCAGTGACAATCCGGGAGATGGCCAATTATAGATAGTGAGGAGAGATTCCTTCTCTCAGAGGGTTATGCGACTTTAGAATTTTCTGCCTCAGGTGGCAGAGGCTCTATCTCGCCCTCTCTCTGTTTCTCCCTCTCTCTCCCTTTCTCTTTGTCTGTCTCTCCGTCTATCTCTATCTCTCCCCATATCTCTCTCAGACTCTCCCTCTGTCTCTCCATCTGACTCTCCCTCTATCACTCCCTAGATCTCGCTCTGTCTCTTCCACTCACTCTCCCTCTGACTCACCCTCTGTCTCACACTCTGTCTCTGTCACTCTCTTTTCATCTCTCTCCCTTCCTCTGTCCCTGTACAGCAATGCTTTGAGCCATTTCTTGGTTAATTTTGAACCTGTACTTCTTGCCCTTGTTTGGAATGTCACTGCAGTTCGAAAATATCAAACACTGATCCAACAGTCACCCCTAAAACATTCACAGTGAACCCTATCACCGGACTGAGAGATAATGTGGATGAGGGGATTATTCTCCTGCTCCATTTGACAAGTTGTTCAGTTTATTACCCAATGTATTCCTGATATTGAGGTCATTCATTAACTATAACTTTATTCCAGCCAGGGAGAGACAGAGCGGGGGGAGAAGGAATGCGACCGAGTGGCCTCCTGATGCTACTATTTCATATGTTCGTATGTTTGTTTGCATGTTGAAAGCTATTAAATGGTTGCTGAGAAACCAAAATGTCCTGCCAGAGAGAATAACAGAAGCAGAGTCTATAATAACTTAAAAAAGAGGAAGACCTTTAAAGATTTAACAGAAGGAAGTGCAAACGGCTATTTACCATTTTTGCTATTTGAGAAGCTTGGATTGTTCTCCTCATAGCAGAGAAGTTTAAGAGGGAGATTGACCAGAATGGTCCCAGGGATGGGGACCTTCAGTTAATGTGGAGAGTCTGGAGATGCTGGGATTGTTCTCCTTAGAGCAGTGAAGGTTGCATTTGAACATGCTACACTGTATGTTCTAATGCATTCTGTACTAAGATCCACAGACGGAAGTTACGTGGATTATATCGAGGCAAATAAAGCGAAATGGTTTTACAGTGTGAAGTCAAATCATTACATTACATCTTGCAGGACGGGAATTAGGGCTGTGACGTGGGCAAGAGGGTAATCATTTTAACGTGTGAACAAAAAACTTAAATCTGGTGTTCTCAAAAAAAAAGCCAAGGAATTGAAAGTTTGCAGATTCGAGATGCTACCTGCTGCAACATTGAATTAGTACAGCAAACTCCGATGATAAAAAGCACTCACATGGGGAATATTAACCTAACGAGACTGGCAGTAAACAGGGGTGAATGGGACTAGCCCAATGTTCCTTCTTAAATCTTATTTCTCGTTAATCAGACTGGCAAGTCCTGGGGTTTGCTCACTTCATCTTCAGTTGTATCAGGTCTGCACACTACAGTGCTGGTTACTTGCTTACAGCGGGGCAGGAAATGCCCTTAAGTCTAGCGAAGCACTGAAATGTTAAGGCAATTCGTCCTTTGTAGGTTAGAGACTGTCTGTAATGCCTGAGATTAAACTGTTTAGGGATGAAGGAACCTCCTTAGGCAGTTCTGTTCGTGCACCACAATTCTTTTCTATTTGCTACTACCCTTTTGCTATATCTCTGCTCTGCTGCCTCTGTGCTTAGATCATTAGAACATACAAATTAGGAGCATTAACCCAGCCTAATCCCACCTTCCAGCATTCGGGCCGTAACCCTGCAGGTTACTGCACTTGAGCTGCATATCCAGCCTCCTTTTAAATGAGTTGAGGGGTTCTGCCTCTACTGTTCTCGACACCTTCCTATTGTGCAGTGCCCAGACTTGGATATAATACTCCAGTTGAGGCTGAACCAGTGTTTTATACATGTTCATCGTAAAGTCCTAATTGCTTCAATCATTCATCAATTGTTTCATTGGATATTGAATTAGTACCTGGGACCAGGGAAATGTTTCATTAATTACAGATAGTGGCTATGATTACTGGGTCAAAACGGCATATGAGTGGAGAGAACATCCTCCTCTCTCCAGAGACATTGACTGACTCGCCGCATGCATTTAGAATATGACTGTTCTCAGCTGGCCCATGAAGTGCCTCTGTTCAGTTCAGGACTGACACTCTGCCATTGAATTTCTCCTGCTCAATGGAGAATGTCCTAAAACATAGGCCCCTCAACAGACGACTGAATAGGCCTCTTATTTCACCCCAAGAGTCATTTCATAGCACTGGCCAGGGGGATTGAAGCAGGATCTGATAGGGCTTGGAAGGAGGTTTGAGAGGAGCTGAATAAGGAGGGAAAAATCCAGCAAGACCTGGGACGGAATCGACATTTAAATCAGGAATATGAATCAACAGAGAGGAAAAATTGTTTCAGCAAATCAGTGTCTTTCACTGTATCTGTCTAATTCTCTCGCTGATCCAATCTGATGGTGGTAATTGATAATTATCAACAGGAATGGAAATGGATCACAGATCAGGGTAATCACTGTGTGAGGGAATGCCCTGAGGACAAGGGCACAGTCTGATCGACAGACCACTGACTTTTCTCGGTGAGACTTCACACAGTGTGTCACTATTTCAGTGAATCGCTGCTGCACTGAGTTTTAGGGAATTGCAGTTGCTGATTACACAGAGGATGTTAATGAATGGTGGCAAAAGTTGAATTCCATTGGGTAATTAAAGACAAGGCACGGTGACATCAATTCCCAGTTACCCAATCAGAATGAATATAGAAATTGGTGGGAATTGCTCATCAACTCTGGCAGCAACTGTAGAAATAGAGAAACCCAGTGACCAGATCAGGACCATAGCCCTTCGCCAGCATTTTCTGGGAGCTCCAAGTTATCGGTGTTGCTATTGGTACCCGCAAGGGTCCTCACTATGCCTTCCTTGCTATGGGATGTGTGGAACATTCCTTGCTGAGTCCGGCTCAGTCCACTTCTCTCACCCCTTCTTTCGGTACATTGATGACTGTCCCGGTGCCTCTTCCTGCTCTCGTCCTGAGCTGGAAAATTTCAGTCAATTGGTCTCCTATTTCCGCCCTTCTCTCACACTCACATGGTCCATCTCGGGCACTTCCCTTCCTCGAATTCTGTCTCTCCGTTTCTGGGGAAATCCTATCAACCAGTGTTCGTTGTAAGCCAATAGCCATTCACAGCTACAGGGACTATTCGTTCTCAACTCCACTTCCTGCAAGGACTCCATTCCATTCTCCTAAATTTCTCCATCTCCATCGCATTTGTTCTGATGATCCAGCCTTCCATACTGGCCCTTCTGAAATGTCTTCCTTGCTCATCACCGAAGATTACCTCACACTGTGCTTGGCAGGACCCTCAACTGTGTCTGAATTATTTCACACACTTGTGCACTTACCCCTTCCCCTCCCTCCAAGAATCGCAATAGGACTCCCATTTTCATCACCTTACATCCCACCAGCCGCCATATTCAACAGATCATCCTCTGCCTTCCCTCCACCTTTGGCGTGATGCCACCACGAATCACATCAACCCCTCCACTCATGTTGCAGCATTCTGTCACGTGCTTGCTCAGAGTCTCGCTGGAGTTTCTGACCCCTCTAACTTTCTCCATCTGCTGGTGTCCCTGTTTGACTGCAATTCTGTCCCCCTCTCATCATCTCCATCTGCTGGCGTCCCAGTCTCACGGCATTTACTGGCCACCTCTCACCAACTCCATCTGATGGTAATCCTGTCTCACTGCTGTTATACCCCTCTCACCATCTCCATCTGATGGTATCCTTGCCTCACTGACGTTATACCACGCTTGCCATCTCCACCTGCTGGTGTCCCTGCCTCACTGCAGTTACTGTCCCTCTCATCATCTCCATCTGCTGCTGCCCCCATCTCACTGCAGTTACTTCCCCCTCTCACCATCTCCATCTGCTTGTGTACCTGTCTCACTGCAGTTGTTTTTTCCCTATCACCATCTCCATCTGCTTGTGTCCCTGTCTCACTGCTGTTGTTTTTCCCTATCGCCATCTCCATCTGCTTGTGACCCTGTCTCACTGCAGTTGTTTTTCCCTATCACCATCTCCATCTGCTTGTGTCCCTGTCTCACTGCAGTTGTTTTTCCCTATTACCATCTCCATCTGCTGGTGTCCTTGTCTCACTGCAGTTGTTTTTCCCTATCACCATCTCCAGCTGCTCGTGCCCTGGCTCACTGCAGTTACTACCCACCTCTCAACATCTCATTCTGCCGGTATACCTGTCTCCCTGCATTTATTGCTGCTCTCACCATCTCCATTTGCTGGTGTCCCTGCCTCACTGCAGTTACTGCCCCTCTCATCATTTCCATCTGCTAGTGACTCTTTCTCACTGTAGTTACAGTCCCGTTCACCATCTCAAACTGATGCCCCTTTCTCACTGCAGTCACCATCCCTTCTCACCATCTCCAGCTACTTGTGCCCCTCTCTTAATGCAGTTCCTTTCCCCTTTCAACATCTCCATCTTCTGGTGTCCCTGTCTCACTGATGTTACTGTCCCCTCTCACCATCTCCATCTGCTGGCCTCCATGTCTCACTGCAGTTGTTGTCCCCATCTCACCATCTCCATCTGCTAGTGTTCCTGTCTCGCTGCTTTTGCTGTCCCCTATCACCATCTAAAGCTTCCTGCCTCCCCGTCTCACGACATTTAGTATCCTTGGCTCAGCATCTACATTTGCTTGTGTCCCTGTTTCACTGCAGTTACTGTGCCATTTCACCTGCTCCATCTGCTGGTGTCCCTTTCCCACTGCAGTTACATACCCTCTCAACATCTCCATCTGCCGGTGTCTCTGCATCATTGCAATTACTGATCCTCTCACCATCTCCATCTGCTTCTGTCCCTGTCTGACTGCAGTTTCTGTCCCCCTCTCACCATCACCATCTGCTGGTATCCCTCTTTGACTGCAGTTACTGTACCCCCTCTCATCATCGCCATCTGCTGGTGTCCCTGTCTGAGTGCAGTTACTGCCCCTCTCACCAACTCATAATCACTGTGATTTGCAGCTTTATCCATTTTGCTGTGGGTCCAGGGTGGGTATTGTTGAAGTCCATCTAAGCTTTGCTATTTCACCCTTTTTGAGAAACAAATTATGAATATTCTGCAGAGCAAGTCCCGCCTCAATAGGTCAGATTATCAATAAAAAATAATTTCAGAATCAGATTTACAAACATTTCAGTGCTCAATGCTGTGAATAAAAAATGCACTTTCTGTCCTGAGGGAGTGTAGGGAATGGAATATGAAATTGCATTTAGTTCAATTGTTTGGAATCCTTCAGGTTCTTCTATGAGTTCACTAATTTCACAATTAAATTGAGAGGGTATTTCAGCGCCTTCTTCAGCTCCTGTCTGAATTTAGTCTGGGTCACAGTGTAAATACATGTGTTGTTGCAGGAACTGAGAATCTGCAACATCTTTGCCGTTTGTTCTGTGATAAACAGAGGGTCAGTGTGTGCGTAATGGAGCTGAATATCTGCAATTTGCCGATATATGACAAACACAAACACTGTCATCCATAAAAGTAGAAAACTGCCGGATATACTGAACAGTAAAATAATTGATTTTCTGCGATTCTCCATCTCTGGGTCCTTGCAACTCTTTCCATTGCTGTGGCCCTGGAATCCCCTGCGGACTTTACTGGAGACCGAAATCCGTCTGACAGTCAGAAAATTGAGCAGCAAAATCAGAAACAGCGGGACAGAGGGGGTTAAAATGAGGTGAAACAATTCAAATGCCCCCCATGAGGGGTAAGTAAAGAAGCTTGGTTTAGGAACACAATCCATGGGAACATTCTCAGTAATGTAACGTTGTTCTTGTGTAAAGTACCAGGGGACAGACTCTAAACATCCCAGCACACTCACTGTTCCGATAACCACAGCCGCCGTTTTATCACTGCAATATTTTGTTTTCAGCTTATCACAACAAATGGCCACAAATCGATCAAAGGTGAAAGCGACTGTGAGCCAGACAGAAACCACTGTGGCTGCATTAAACAGAGCGAAAATAAGAGAACACATAGGAGTAATTCTCAGGAAAGAACTTCTGAAATAAATTGCAACTATCCAAGTCAACATTGGACCAGTGATAACCACCAGGAGATTAGCCACTGCCATTCCCACCAGGTAGACAGTGATACATTTGGAGAGACCGCACTTTCCTCGGGAATGAATCAAAATCGCGACCAAGTTAACTGGAAGAGAGAGAAAAGGAAGCAGAGAAATTACTGATCAGACCTGGAGACAAAGCAGCAGTTTGACAGGGTCTGGGCTGAAATCTCCAGCTTTATTGCTGCGTCGAACAGTGAAAACTGATTCATTGATCTTGGCAGTGCTTTGCCACAGTGAAATGTTTCAAAACACAATTATTAATAATGGATTATTATTAATGGACAACCATAAAGGCGGAGCTAAAGCGTGCCGAGTCGAAGAGACTTAGCAGTTGGCAGGAAAAAAGACAGAAGCGCAAGGAGAGAGCCAACTGTGTAACAGCCCTGACAGCGAATTTTATCTGCAGCACCTGTGGAAGAGTTTGTCAGTCTAGAATTGGCCTTTATAGCCACTCCAGGCGCTGCTCCACAAATCACTGACGACCTCCAGGCGCTTACCCATTGTCTCCCGAGACAAGGAAGCCAAAGAAGAATAATGGATTGGAAAATTGATACAGCAGGTGAATAAAGTCAGTACCAGATCTACTGGAAGTACTGAGTGAGGATTCAGTGCCAGTGGGGAAATGTGAAGGGGTTTTACGAGATGGTATCCAATGGGTTAATTGAGAATTTTTCTCCAGACTGTTGTTTGTGAAGGTCTGGGGAGAGTGGGATGTGCAGCTCTTTTGCTCTGGGTTCAGAGAACCGACAGGGCCTATTACCCATAAGGAAACGGCTGAAACCTGCAGCGCTGAGTTTGAGTTCTTGTATCAGCCGTGATCTAGAATGGTGGAGCAGGCTCGAAGGGTTGAATGGCCTCCTCCTACTCCTATGTTCCAGTATTCCTATCAGGTTCGACGAGGCAGCTGGAGGTGGAGCTAGTGACTGAGATTGGGAGGGAGAGAAGGAAAAGGACATGTTGCAGCTGGAGGGGAGACAGGAACAGCTGGTTTGGGAATGTAGATAAAGTAAAGGAATGGAAGATGAGACTGAGGATTCACTACAGTGAGAGGAGAGTCTGAGATTCACAGGGAGAGACCGCAGCAGATTGTTAGAGGAAATGTAATCTAGAGATCCCAGTAACACAGCTCAATTCATACATTCAAACAATCATCCCTGTGGTTATTTGTGTTGGAGAACGGTTCGTTGTTTATACAATATACTCAATATATTTAGTTGTTTTTTTCTCCCTGCTCCGTTTCTCCTTCCCTATCTCTCTGGAGTGCTCACACACTGTCAACTATTACTTAATGCTACTTTTCACATATGATTGTTTCCTAACATTCTGCACCTGTGTTCTTTTCACCAGCCCCATGTTTAATGATTCTATTCACAGAGTCAGTTTATTCAATAGTGAAACCTCTGTGAATAAGTTAATGCATCTACAGAACACTCAGGTCTCCACCTATTCACCTACACACTTCACTTCACCGACAATGCATGGAATAAACAGGTTAGAAAGCTTCTTCCAGACAAACCTCACAATCATTGAAATTCCTTCTCCTGGAATTATAACGTAAACTGTTAGAATGTGGGATTTATTAATTTATAAAACACCAACATCAGCACTGCAGCTGATAATGTACAGATACATGGGAGACACTTGATTGTAACTGATCGAAAGTTAAACAATAAAACATTACATCAATAATTTCTATTTTACAATGCAGACCACTGACAGAGAAGGCTCCACAGTGAAGCAGAGAAGGAGATGTCAGCAGCAAACTCAGTTCAGTAGCCAGACCTCTGAAGCAGTGTCAGACACAGACAGTATGAAATAATATTTGATGGCAGTGATAACAAATAAATACATTTAAATCCCAGTTAAACTGAGTCAAGTTATTGCGGTGGGAGGACATACTACTGTCACCTTGTAACACTGAGGCCGTGAGATGTCTTATTATCCACCACTGAACAAACAATTCGCAAAAATATTCCAGCACCGGTTAGATCCACATCATGAAACCGTTGAAAGCTACTGATGGTCTGATTGTTAATGCTCATCGAAATACCCGGTTTGAATGCATTCAATACACAGGAAAATACAGTGACATTTCCACGGTTACTTGCATCAATACCATTAAAGATATAATACAGCTCCTGCAAACTGAAAGAGTAGACAATGAGGAGGTTGCAACAGCAAATTGCAGAAAAGAACAGGCAGCTGTGTAACACACATAGTGCGAAATAATAGCAAGTACCGTAGCACAGTTAACATCGATTTACACCATTAATAGCTGAGATACTGGCTTACCATTAACTCCAATTGCTGCAAGTACAGGATAGTAAATGCATAAGATCTGAATGATTACTGGATATCCCATTTCTGTGAGAAGCAGAGACTTCTTTTAACCTGGAATCCACAGCAGCAGCACGTACTCAGAGCTGATCCATTCCAACGGGTCCTGATTTATACATGAGATAAGTCTCCACTGACACGGTTATATCCCCGATCATTGCCATTAGTTACACTCACCTGAACAAACACATTACATCAGCAGCTTTGGCTCCACTGTGAATAATGTGGTGGATAAAGCACAACCATTTCAATGTCAATGACTTTTTCATCGTGAGACCTCTCTCAGCAATAAACTTGAAATCTGTACTCATACTGGACGGATGCTCTGATTATGAGTGGCATCATTTCCATTTTCCATATCATTGCATTGACCTTGTTCACTCCTGGCGTTTCTATTGTATAAATAACTGATCTGTCTGCAGTGGACACTGAATCCAGGGACAAAAGCAATCCCGGTTCACTCTGTTGCTGCCTTTTCTAGTTAAAATGGAACTTTGAGGATCTGATATGGGATCATGTTCAGGGTACAGCCGAGAAACTGCTGTGGGTGATATTAGGGGACCGACGCTCTCCACCTCCATTGGGGAGGCTGTCACAGAGTGATAATGTCACTGGTCAAGAAGTCCATAGGCCCAACCAAATGGCCAGGGGACAGGGGTTCAAATCACACCATGGCAGCTGTATAAAACAGAGGGAGCTCCCCGTCTACATATAAAGTGGAGGGGGTTCCCTCTGTATTTATAAAGTGGAGGGAGCTGAAGGACAGAGGAGAGAGAGAAATGAACAGAAATAGAGAAATGGAGTGAGGATGAAGTGAAAGACAGTTACCTAGGAGAAGAGCGGAGTGGCGACTGGCAGATCTACAAGGAAGCTGATACAAAGCGTCTTCATGCTCTCTCTCACTCCCTGTCTCTCTCAGCGCCCGCTGAAACTTGAAAAAGAAGAGAAAGAAACTTGCACTGACATCATGGCAATTCTGCAAGGTGATTGGTTGCGTTAAAAACAGCTGTTAGTGCATTTAAATTGCTTAAAAATGGGGAAGGTTTTTTTTAACAACCTCAAGTGATAAGGCAAGTAGTACTACTTAAATTAGAGTAATTCATTAACGACTTTAGATTGTAGTGGTTAGTGTCTTGAATAGAGTATGACCCCAAGGGTAAATAGCATTTTTTAAAGGGAGTAACTAAATTAATTTAAAGGTAAGTCATGGCAGGAGAGCTCAGCCCAGTGGTATGCTCCTCCTGCACTATGTGGGAAATCAGGAATGCTTCCAGTGTCCCTGACAACCATGTGTGCAGGAAGTGTATCCATCTTCAGCTACTGACTACCCAAATTATGGAGCGAGAGCTGCGGGTGGATTCACTGTGGAGCATCCGTGATGCTGAGGACGTCGTGGATAGCACGTTTAGAGAGGTAGTCACACCGCAGGTAATGGAAGCACAGGCATAAAAGGGATGGGTGTCCACCAGGCAGAGTAGTAGGTGTAGGCAGGTAGTACAGGAATCCACCGTGGACATCCACCTCACAAACATATATACCGCTTTGGATACGGTTGGGGAGGATGACCTCCCGGCGCAAAGCAGCAACATCCAGCTCCGTGGCACCAGGGATAGCTCTGCTGCACAGCAAGGAAGACAAAGCAGTGGACGAGCTATCGTGATAGGGGTGTCTATCGTAAGGTGTACAGGTAGGCGTTTCTGTGGCCGCAAACGTGATTCCAGGATGGTGCTGGGGTCAAGGATGTCATGGAGCGGCTGCAGGACATTCTGAAGGGGGAGGGTGAGCAGCCAGTGGTCGTGGTACACATTGGTACCAACGACATAGGTAGAAAAAGGGGTGAGGTCCTGCAACAAGAAAGTAGGGAGCTAAGTAACAGTTTAAAAAGCAGGACCTCTAAGGTTGTAATCTCTGCATTACTCCCGGTGCCACGTGTTAGTGAGGTTTTAAATAGGAGGATTGGTCCGACGAATGCGTAGCTGAGGAGATGGTGCAGGAGGGAGTGTTTTAGTTTCCTGGATCACTGGGTCTGTTTCTGTCACAGAGGCATGGTTGAGGGAGGGACAGGACTGGCAGCTCAATATGCCAGGGCATATTCAGGCGCGACAG
The DNA here is from genome assembly GCF_036365525.1 of Heterodontus francisci. Lineage (NCBI taxonomy): Eukaryota > Metazoa > Chordata > Chondrichthyes > Heterodontiformes > Heterodontidae > Heterodontus > Heterodontus francisci. The sequence continues at coordinate 41,736,893 of NC_090391.1, forward strand.
GGGAGGGGATAAAAGAGGAGGTGACATTGCATCAAGGAGTCAATTACTGCATTAAGGAGGGATGACATCTGAGAAGATTCCTCAAATGAGGCCATTTGGGTAGAACTTTAAAAAGGGGCAATCACTTGGCTGGGTGTCTACTTCAGTCCTCGAAACAGTCAGGAAGAGATAGCGGAGCAGATATGTAGGCAAATCTCGGAAAGGTTTGAAAATAATAGGGTAATAATAGTAGCGGATTTCGACTTCCCCAATATTAACTGGGATAGGCTTAGTGCAAAAGGCTTAAAAAGGGTGGAATTCTTAAAATGCATACAGGAGAGCTTTTTGAGCCAGTATGTAGAAAGTCCTACAAGGGAAGGGGCAGTACTGGACCTAATCCTAGGGAATTAAGCCAGTCAAGTGGTAGAAATGACAGTGGGGCAGTATTTCGGGGATCGTGACCATAACTCTGTAAGATTTAAAGTAGTTATGGAAAAGGACAAAGATGGACCGGAAATAAAGGTACTGAATTGGGGGAAGGTCGATTTCAATATGATAAAACAGGATTTGGCCAAAGTGGCCTGGGAGCAACTATTTGAAGGAAAGTCGACATCACATCAGTGAGAGTCATTCAAAGAGGAAATATTGAGAGTCCAGTGCCAACATGTACCCGTTAAGGTGAAGGCTACTAGGGAACCCTGGCTGTCAAGGGAGATAGAGCATTGAATCAGGGGAAAACAAGGAGGCTTACGGTAGATCCCAAGTGCTGAAAACAGCGGAGACACTACAGGAGTGTAGAAAGGGTAGGGTGACACTTTAAAAAGTAATTAGGTGAGCGAGGAGGGGGCATGAACAACCTTTCTTCTGTGATATATCATTTTATGATCCTATGAAAAGTAATGCTCATTTAATAACTTCAGCTTTTCCATCTTTAGTTTTTTTTGGGGGGGTGGGTGGATTTGATGAAGTGCTTCGTAAGGTTAGTGTCAATGTGTCTCTCTAAAATACTGACAAGGAGTAACCACGGTCCTGTATTATTAAATTATTCAGTTTCTTTTATAACATTTAATTTCTGTGTCTGTGTCTAATCGTGTAATGACGTTGATAGCGGTGATGTAGGTTTGCATCTATACGAAATGTGATTACTTTCTGACATTTCATCCATTTCCTTTCTCTCTTGAGGGTTACAATACACCACACAGCATTCCAGGTGGTCCCAGACCAATATTCTATTGAATATTTTTATTACTTCTAGATTTCTCTCAGTTCGCAACCCAATTCATAAAATGTGGCATCGGAATTTAAGAGGAGGTCATCCAACACCTCACGCTGGTTCATCCATTCAGATCCAACATGACTGATGTTTATCTTCTTTCCATTCACTCGCCTTGATTCCATATGCTTTAATCCTGGAGCCTAACAACAAAATACCTTTCCCAAGACTAAAAATTTCAATTGATTTAGTCTGGAAAGTGTTTTGCAGGACGGTGTGCCAGACTTAAACTACTCCCCTTGTGACGTTTAGCTTCCTGACATCATTCCTGAATGGCCAAGCTCGAATATTGAGATTATCGCCCCGTTGCTCTGGACTCTGACACCAGACAGGACAGTTTCTGTCCACCGACCGAGTAGGGGAGAGTTAGGTGTAGTGTTAATGCCCGGAGCTAGTAATCCAGAGATCACTGCTAATGTCCAGGGGTTACACGTTCACATTCCACCAAGACAGTTGGTGGAATTTTAAATGAATTAATTAAAATAAATCGAGAATTAGAATCTAGTATCTGTAATAATGCCAGGAAACTGTCATCGATTGCTGTAAAAGCCTATTTGGTTTCTCTGGTCCTCTCGCGAAGGATATCTGCCGTCCTGACCCGGTCTGGCCTCCAGATGACTCCAATGTGGTTGACCTTTATCTGCAATCTGAAATGGCTTAGCAAGCCACTCAGTTCAAGGGCATTTAGGGATGGGCAGCAAATGCTGGCCTTGCAGCCGCGCCACACCCTGAAAGAATGCAAATAAAATATTTCCTTTCTCTCAAACATTTCAATTAGATCTTGCATGGCTCTTCTGTATGTTCTCCTAATTTAGCCAGTGTATCATTCTGGTGAATCTGTGTTGCACCTGCTAAATGGACAATAGATCATTCCTGAGCTGTTGTGCCCAGCGTTGACTGTGGTCTAAACATAGTCACATTAAACACGAGCATGTCTTCAACACCTTTATATGTCAGCCTCCTAGAATTTCAACGTAATGTTACATTCTCCCTCTTCATTTATTGTGGATATTTACACTGCATTTCTAAATTATTTCTGCTCGCAGGTCTATAAATGTCTTTGCCTAGCATCTTTATTTCCTAAATTGCAGCAGTGACTGCCGTTCAGATCTACGTCATTGGCTGTCATACGTTCTGGCACATCCTGATTTACTGAAACGCGCTATGGAAATGTAAATTTTAGCTTCATTTTTTAAGCAAATTCCGAAATCTCTTTTTTTCTTGTGGGATCTGTGTCCCAGAGGGTAACACGTCCCTTCAACACAGAGCAATCAGTATTGAGTTACCAATCTGCCACTGCACATGAAATTCCGCTAGTCAATTTCTAATTGTGCTCTCCATTTATTTTTCCACAGATCCGCTAACTACACCAGTGACATTTCTTGATCAACCGCCTGGGGTGTATGCTGTTGGAGATTCAGTCACCATTATCTGCACTGTGAATGGGGATAGTCGCGATAAAACCTTCTACTTTTACAGAGATTATCAACAGCTGTCCACCAATCAAATCATCACAAATGACAACGTTGGAACATTTCAGGTTACTGGGACAAACCAAGGAGAGGGGTACCAATATCGATACGTAAAATCCTTTAACCTTGCGAGTGGGTCTGTTATTATAGTATATCCACAGGGGGAGTCACTGAGTGTGTCTTTTATAATAGAATCTCCACAGGTATGGCCACCGATAGGGTCTGTTAGTATAGTATCTCCGAAGAGAGGGTCACTGAGTGGGTCTGGTATTGTAATATCTCCAGCGGGAGTGCCAGTGAGTGGGTCTTTTATTGCAGTATGTCCACAGGGAGACGGACTGAGTTGGTCCATGCATTATAGTATCTTGCATTGCGAGTCACTGAGTGGACCTGTTATTATAGTATCTCCACAGGGAGAGTCACTTAATGGGTCTGTTATTGTAGTACCGTCACATTGAGAGTGACTGAGTGGGTCTGTTGTTATAGTACCACCACATGGCGAGGCACTGAGTGTGACGGTTGTTATGGAATCACCACAGCGAAACTGACTTAGTGAGTCTGTTATTTCATTATCTTCACATGAAGAGTCACTGAGTGAGCTATTTATTATAGTATCTCCGCGGGGAGACTGAAGGATTGGGCATTTTATTATAGTATCTCCATAGGGAGAGTCACTGAGTGACTCTGTTATTGTAGTATCTCCACAGAGAGTGTGACTAATTGGGTCTGTTACTACATTATCTCCACACGGAGAGTGACAGCGAGTGCCTGTTATTATAGTAGTTCCACATCAATAATGACAAATTGGGCTGGTTATTATAGTACCTCCACAGGGAGAGGAAGTAAGTGGTTCTGTTATTATATTATCTCCACAGGGTGACTGACTGAGTGAGTCTATGTTTTTTCGTATCATCAGAGGGACAGTCTCCGTGTTGCTCTGTTATTTTAGTATCTCGCAGAGAGAGTGACTGAGTGGATCTGTTGTTATAGTATCTCCACAGGGAGAGTCGCTGAGTGGGTCTCCCCATCGGGAGCGACTGACTGTGTGGGTCTATTATAGTATCTCCACAGGGATATGGACAGAGTGGCTCTGTTATTACATTATCTCCGCAGGTATAATGCCTGTATGGGTCTGTTATTATATTATCTCGACTGGGAGTAACGCTGACTGGGTCTTTTATTATAGTATCTCCACAGAGATATTGACAGAGTGGGTCTGTTATTATTTTGTCTCGACTGAGAGACACACTGACTGGTTCTATTATTATAATATGTCCGCCGGGAGAATCATAGAGTGGGTCTGTTACTACAGTATCTCGAAAGGAGGAGTGACTGAGTGAGTCTGCTATTATCGTACCACCACAGGAAAAGTGATTGCGTGGGTCTGTTTTCATAGTCTCCCCAAAGGGAGAGTCACTGATTGGGTTTGTTGTTATAGTATCTTCACTGGTAGGGTCACTAAGTGGGTCAGTTATGCCAGTATCCCGACAGGGAGACTGACTGAGTGGCTCTGTTATTGAAGCATTTGCATGGGGAGACTGACTGAGTGGTTCTTTTATGACCGCAATTGTTGACAACGCGATCGGTAGTTGGCGCTTTTTTGGCACATGCGCAGATACAGCATGTGTAACGAAAACGTCACAGCCTGCGACTGTTGCAGCTGCCAGGCCTAAAGATGGCGCTGCTCAAAAAATCACAGAGATGAAACCTAACAAACACGTGGCAAAATACAATGGCCGGAGTGAGAGAGTGGAGCGGGCCGGGGAGAGCAGCGCGGGGGCCGGGGAGAGAGCGCGGGGGCCGTGGAGATCAGCGCGGGGGCCGGGGAGAGCAGCGCGGGGGCCGGGGAGATCAGCGCGGGGGCCGTGGAGATCAGCGCGGGTTCGGGGAGAGCAGCGCGGGGGCCGGGGAGATCAGCGTGGGGGCCGGGGACAGCAGCGCGGGGGCCGGGGAGAGCAGCGCGGGGGCCGGGGAGATCAGCGTGGGGGCCGGGGAGAGCAGCGCGGGGGCAAGGGAGATCTGCGTGGGGGCCGTGGTGATTAGCGTGGGGGCCGGGGAGATCAGCGCAGGGGCCGGGGACAGCAGCGCGGGGGCCGGGGAGATCAGCGCGGGGGGGCGGGGAGATCAGCGCGGGGGCCGGGGAGATCAGCGCGGGGGGCGGGGAGATCAGCGTGGGGGCCGGGGACAGCAGCGCAGAGGCCGTGGAGATCAGCGCGGGGGCCGGGGACAGCAGCGCGGGGGCTGGGGAGATAAGCGCGGGGGCCGGGGAGATCAGTGCGGGGGGCGGGGAGATCAGCGCGGGGGCCAGGGACAGCAGCGCGGGGGCCGTGGAGATCAGCGCGGGGTCCGGGGACAGCAGCGCGGGGGCCGGGGAGATCAGCGCGGGGGGCGGGGAGATCAGCGCGGGGTCCGGGGAGATCAGCGCGGGGGGCGGGGAGATCAGCGCTGGGGCCGGGGACAGCAGCGCGGGGGCCGTGGATATCAGCGCGGGGGCCGGGGACAGCAGCGCGGGGGCCGGGTAGATAAGCGCGGGGGCCGGGGAGATCAGTGCGAGGGGCGGGGAGATCAGCGCGGGGGCCGGGGACAGCAGCGCGGGGGCCGTGGAGATCAGCGCGGGGTCCGGGGACAGCAGCGCGGGGGCCGGGGAGATCAGCGCAGGGGGCGGGGAGATCAGCGCAGGAGGCGCGGAGATCAGCGCGGGGGCCGGGGACAGCAGCGCGGGGACCGTGGAGATCAGCGCGGGGGCCGGGGACAGCAGCGCGGGTGCCGTGGAGATCAGCGCGGGAGCCGGGGACAGCAGCGCGGGGGCCGGGGAGATCAGCGCGGGGGGCGGGGAGATCAGCGCGGGGGCCGGGGAGGTCAGCGTGGGGAGACCAGCGGTAGCGGTGCCGGGGAGAGGGGGGGAGAAAGAGGGCGAGGGAGGTGGGGGGGGAGAAAGAGGGAGGGGAGGAGAAAGAGGGAGAGAAGGAGGGAGGGGAGAGGGGGAGAAAGAGGGAGGGGTGAGGGGGAGAAAGAGGGAGAGGTCAGAAAGGGAGGAGGGGAGAAAGAGGGAGAGGGATGGGGGAGAAAGAGGGAGAAGGAGGGGGGAGAGAGGGAGGGGGAGAAAGAGGGAGAGGGAGGGGGGAGAGAGAGGGAGGTGGGGAGAAAGAGGGAGAGGGGAGAAAGAGGGAGAGAAAGGGGGAGGGGGTGAAAGAGGGAGAGGGAGGGGTAAGGAAGGAGAGGGGGAGAGCTGGTGGGAGAGGGAGGAAGGGGAGAGAGTGGGGGGGATGCAGCGGAACAGAAGAGGAATGCCTTTTTCTGTGCATGCGCCATAAACACAACAGCAAAAGACTTACTGGCCAGTCCCTGGACCCGGTGACACCAAGGTCTACGCACGCTCGCTCCCCGCGGCTCTCTACGGCCTCTCGCTTCCAGCCCTCTCCATTCAGCCGTTCCCTCCAGCTGCGGATGCCCAATCCAGTTGCTTTCTCCCCTACCCAGTTGCTTTCTCTACTTCTCCTCAGTACTTCAGGCATTGCAACTGTTTGGTCCCTGCATTTTGCATGCTCCCTCTCCCCACCCCTCCCCGCACTCCCCACCCCTCCCCCTCTTCAAACACACCTCCCTCTACCCCCCCCCACCATAGTTGAATATCTGAAGTGCAGTTGCAAAGTCGGGGAAATAGCATGCAAAACAAAACCTCAACAATTCTGGGTTTAATTATTGAAAAGTTTTATTAAGTCCATTAAGTACCCGAGGAACTGCTGTGCATGGATACATGAGTGTTCTATCCAGCATTCCCGTTAGGCAGACAGGCCGAGTCTCTGCTATGCACAGCTAAAGAGATTGTTCCTGAAGAGCCTTGTGGTGAAGAAACGCTTGGCTCTCTATTCCACTACTGTATTGTCCATGTGAAGAAGGCAAAGTCACAAGAGTCTGAGCTCAGTCTATTCTTGGTGAATGTTCTCCAAGCGCATCCCAATGTGCATTCCCAATTCATCCATAAATGCAATGTTCCTTTCCACATCGTGATGAGCTCCGCAGCATGATCTAGTTGCCTTCGTTGCTTGAATGCTGACCTTAAGTCTCAAGGATTGTTTTCTCGACGGCATGTTTTACATGAAAAGAAATAAAGCAAATCAGAGTCAGAGCTTGCCTCCCTCCATCCACTGAAATTACTGTTGTGCACACCTTTTTAAGTTCTGCAGTGAAGGCACCAATTGATAACGTCGCCAATGAAGCACTTATTACCCACCTCAGATGCAGGAATCAGCACATCCTTGCGTCCTCTCCCGCACTGCCTCCTTTGCTTGAATGCCGTCCCTAAGTGTCAAGGATTGTTTTCTCAAGGGCACGTTTTACATGAAAGAAAATAAGGAAAGAACATCAGTGTCAGAGCTTCCCTCCCTCCAATGAAATTACTGTTGAGAATGCTTTGTGTTCTGCGGTAAAGGCATGTACTGATAACACCGCCAATATATCACTTAGTACCCACCTCAGCTGTTGGAGGCAGGATGATGTTACTACCCCTATCTCGTGATGGTTCAATGCTGCTCTCAGGGAAAACATGAATGATGTGAGGGTGCTGGAAAAGAAGCACATTTCTTTTGGGCTATGAACATAAAGCTGGCCATTTAGCCCAGCAGTTCCCTGCCAGTGGTTATGTTACTCGTGCGTCTTTCCATCCATTCCCATTTAATCCTGCCTACTACTATCACCAGTTGTGTTCACAGCAAGAGCATTCACATTTCTGCTACCACTGGACACGGCATGCTTGTTTCTTTTAGTGCTCAGTCTCTTCTTGCTGAATGTTCCCAAAGTGCTTGACCCCTTTGGACGCCCTCTCTGCTTGACAGGCAGCAACTGGCAATTGCGGAGTCTCACAAGGCTCTGCATGGTTGTTTCAACGTCGGATGGGGTAACAGGTAACTGTGTGTCCATGTGCACTGCCCTGATGGGTGTAGGAGCAGGTAACTGTGTGTCCATGTGCACTGCCCTGATGGGTGTAGGAGCAGGTAACTGTGTGTCCATGTGCACTGCCCTGATGGGTGTAGGAGCAGGTAACTGTGTGTCCATGCGCACTGCCCTGATGGGTGTAGGAGCAGGTAACTGTGTGTCCATGTGCACTGCCCTGATGGGTGCAGGAGCAGGTAACTGTGTGTCCATGTGCACTGCCCTGATGGGTGTAGGAGCAGGTAACTGTGTGTCCATGTGCACTGCCCTGATGGGTGTAGGAGCAGGTGACTGTGTAACTGAGCAGCAAGGACAGGGTACCGCAGGTAGGGGAAGTGGAGATTTGAACAGGTAGGCATATGTATGGTCCATCAGATCATTAGGCCAGGGGGTGAGACGCTCAGGATCCAGGGTTTGTGACACGTGACTGATGTCCAGCGCGCGGCCACCTCCATCCGAAGGTGCTTCCGGGCAATTGTTGGGCATAGTAAATGGCTCCATCTCATCAGCCAGTCCTTGCTGCCAGCGGAGAGTCTGTTGCCGCAGCCAGTCCAGTCTCCTCATGAATGCTGCCGTTCCACTCTGCAGAACGGCCTGTTGTAGCTGGTACAATTGATCTGAAAGCAAGCGGTATTTTTCATTGTGGCTGAGGGGCCTTGGCTGTTCCTCTGTAATCACAATGGCAGCAGCCATGCCTGTCGTCGTTGGTGTCTGAGATGCACGCCAGCGACAATTGGGGGCGAGCCTGTCCAAAGGCAGACCCAGATGCCTCTGCACAACAACAGCATGTTTGCAGGGCAACAAAGTCTGAATGGAGAAGATGCAGCTGCAGGTAGCCTGGCCATCATGTATCTGCAGTGTGTACTGTTTGGCGCCAGAAATCACAGTCACTGTGCCTTCATCCTGCTACATGCGGTGGCCCAGACAATGGAAATGTTTTCAGAGCAACTTACAACAGGGACTGGAGAACATGCGGTGGCCCAGCCAATGGAAATGTTTTCAGAGCAACTTACAACAGGGACTGGAGAACATGCAGTGCCCCAGACAATGGAAATGTTTTCAGAGCAACTCACAACAGGTACTGGAGAACATGCGGTGGCCCAGACAATGGAAATGTTTTGAGAGCAACTCACAACAGGGACTGGAGAACATGCAGTGCCCCAGCCAATGGAAATGTTTTCAGAGCAACTCACAACAGGGACTGGAGAACATGCAGTGCCCCAGCCAATGGAAATGTTTTCTGAGCAACTCACAACAGGGACTGGAGAACATGCAGTGCCCCAGACAATGGAAATGTTTTCAGAGCAGCTTACAACAGGGACTGGAGAACATGCGGTGGCCCAGACAATGGAAATGTTTTCAGAGCAACTTACAAAGGCAGAGCAACTTACCTTGGAACAATCTTCTGTGTCAAATAAAAATGAAGCAACTCTCCAAAACGAATAAATAATTCATATAAAATGCCCGACGAAACCTCCCCTCCTTCCACTTTCAAAAAGTCGCGCCGCAGCTTTGACGCATGCGCAGAGGCCAAACTGGCGCGTCGGCGAGGAAGACGAAATAACGCGATGACGTCATCTGCGCATGCGCACAACCTTACCGGCGGGTCGGACCGCAGCGCATGCGCAGAGATGAGGAGACTGTGTGCGCATGCGCGTCCCGAGTCGTCTGCGCATGCGCAAAGCGGTCCTGGTAAGTCGGACCGCAGGGGGCATGAGACCGTCTGCGCATGTGCGCACCGCGGCGCATCCTGATGACGTTCTCCGATGAAGTATCGTTGTCATGAATTACTTTGTTCTTTTATTGTAGCAGCTCCACAGGGCAGTGACTGAGTGGGTCTGTTGTTATAGGAAATCCACATTGAGAGTGCTGATTACGTCTATTATTACAATATCTTCACTGGGAGAGTGACTGAGTGGCTTTGTTATTATAGTATCTCCACAGGGAGAATCACTGTGTGGGTCTGTTAGTATTGTATCTCCACAACGATAGTGACTGAGTGTGTCCGTTTTTTTTTATAGTATCTCTAATTGGAGACAGATTGAGAGGGTCTGTTATTCTAGTATCTCCACGGGGAGAGTCGATGAGTGGGTCTGGTATTATAATATCTCGACAGGGAGAGTCGCTGAGTGGATCTATTGTTATAGCATCTCCACAGGGATAGCCACTGCGTGTGTCTGTTAATATAAAATCTCGAATGGAATATGGACAGAGTGGGTTGCTTATTATAGTATCTCCAAAGGGCGAGTTAGATTAGGCCTGTTATTACAACATCTCCACAGGGATCGTGACTGACTGGGTCTGTTATTGTAATATTTACACAAGGAGACTGACTGAGCGGGTCTGTTATCATAGTACCTCCACAGGGAATGTCACTGAGTGGGTCTGGTGTTCTAGTTTTTCCACAGGGAGACTAACTTCGTGGTTCTGTTATTATTGGTTCCCCACAGAAGGTGTGAGTGAGTGGGTCTGTTATTGTAATATCCCGACAGGGAGAGTGATTGGTTGCGTCTGTTATTATAGTATCTCCACAGGGAGTGTCACTGAATGGGACGGTTATTTTAGTATCTCCTCAGGGAGAGTGACTGAGTGAGTCTGTTATTATAATATCTCCAACGGTAGATTGGGTCTGTTATTGTAGTAACTCCACAGGGAGAGCCACAGATTCGGTCTGTTATTTTAGTATCTCCGCAGAGTGACTAAATAGGTGGGTCTGCTCTTAAAGTACCTCCATAGTGAGGGTCACTGAGTGGGTCTGTTAGTATAGCATCTCCGCAGGGAGAATCACTGAGTCGCTCTGTTATTATAGAATCTCCACGGTGAGACTGACTATATGGGCCTGTTCTGATAGCACCTCTGCGGGGTGAGTCACCGACGGGGTGTGTTATTATAACATATTCACAGGGAGTGCGACTGAGTGTCTTTGTTATTACGGGATCCCCACAGGGAGAGTCACTGTGTGGATCTGTTATTATCGTATCTCCACGGGGAGAGTCACCGAGTGGGTCTGTTATTATAGTATATTCACAGGGAGAGTGACTGAGTGGGTCTGTTATTACGGGATCTCCACAGAAAGAGTCACTGAGTGGGTCGTTTATTATATTATCTCCAGAGGGAGAGTCACTGAGTCAGTCGGTTACTTTAGTATCTCCACAGCGAGGGTGACTGAGTGGGTGTATTATTATAGTATCCCCTCAGGGAGAGTTACTGGGTGGGTCTGTTATTATATTATCTCCACAGGGATAGTATCTGAGAGGGTCTCTGACTATGGGATCTCTACGGGGAGAGTCACCGACTGCGTCTGTTATTATTGTATCTCCACAGTGAGAGTTAATGCGTGGTTCTGTTATTACAGGTTCTTCACAGGGAGCATGACTGAATGGCTCTGTCAGTATCTCGACAATGAGAGCCACTGAGTGAGTCTGTAATTATAATATCTGCACGGGGAGAGTCATCGATTGGGTGTGTTATTATTGTATCGCTACAGTGAGAGTCACTGACAGTGTCTGTTATCAAAACATCTCCACAGGGCGAGTCATTGAGTGAGTCTGTTATTATATTTTCTGCACGGGGAGAGTCATCGCTTGGGTATGTTATTATAGAATCGCTACAGTGAGAGTCACAGAGTGTGTCTGTTATCAGAGCATCTCCACAGGGCGAGTCACTGAGTGAATCTATAATTACATTATTTCCCTGCGGTGAGAGTCATGAGTGGGTCTGCTTTTATCGTATCTCAACAGGGAGAGTCACTGAGTGGCCCTGTTATTATAGTATCTGCAAAGGGAGAGTGACTGAGTGGGTCTGTTATTATAGTATCTGCACAGGGAGAGTGACTGAATGTGTCTGTTATTTTAGTATCTCCACTGGAAGAGTGACTGAGTGGGTCTGTTATTTTAGTATCTACACAGGGAAAGTGACTAAATGGGTCTGTTATTCTCGTATCTCCACAATGCCCTGCCTTAGCGTGTGGTTCGATTGAGGCAATCAAGAGGTAATTTGATTGTTTTGTGAAAAGGAATAAGGTGCAGGGTTATGGGGAGAAGATGGGGCACCGGCACTAGGTTAATTGGTCGTTTGGAGTGCCAGCATAGACACGATGGGTCGAATAGCCTCCTTCTGTGCTGCTAAAATTCCGTGATTCTGTGACAATCTTTGCCAAAGTGACATGCACATGATTTTTCGAACATGCAGCACTAACTGGGGAATGTCCAGCTCTGGGGCGCAGATGGCTCCATATCGCAGGGTTTAGAGCTGGTCTTGTAAATGAGTGGCTGTGAGTTCAAATAACCACTGGGTCTTGAAAGCATTTTGTTCAGGTTTTTAAGTTCACCTTCAAAAAGCAAATCATTCCCTTTTATTTTCCATATAGCTCCAAGGCCAACCTGGGAGGAAGAGGCTCTCTGCCTCTCAATTTCTCCATCCGTCGCTATCTGCTCTCTCTCTCACCTTCCCCCTCTCTCTGTAAACAGAGGACGAAGATTGAATATAGAAACATACCAACATTTTTGCATAGTAGGAGGCAATTCAGCGCATCATGTCCGTGCTGTCTGAAACATTTTATTTATTCTATTCTTAACTTCCAGCTCTTGGCAATAATTGGCCAAAGAGACAGTGAGAAAGGAGCTGAGGATTTTTTTTTTAACACTGTTAGTTGTGATCTGGAATGCACTGCCTGAATGGCTGGTGGAAGCAGATTCAATGGAATTACAAAAACAGGCCATTCGGCCCAGCTGGTCCGTGCTGGTGTTAATGCCCCATACGAGCCTCCTCCCACTCCTCTCCAATCCACCCCATTAACATATCCCTCTATTCCCTTCTCCCTTTTTGTTTATCCAGCTTCCCCTTAAATATATCGGTGCTATTCTCCTCAACCACTGACTGTGTTAGTGAATTACACATTCTCAGCAATCTCTTGGCAAAGAAACTTCTCCTGAATTGCTGATTCGAACAGCAAGTTTCTAAAGGGAACTGGGTAAATAGTGAAAAGTAAACATTTGCAGGTCAATGGGGAAAGAGCAAGGGGGCCACTAGGAGAAATTAGATAGGTCTTCTGAAGAGCCAGCTCAGGGAGGGTGGGCTGAATGGCCTCCTTTTGTAATGTGTTATTCTTGGATTGCTTGGTGATGAAGGATTGTGAAGGTGTGTTTGGACCGCACCTTCTTCTTAAAAACATTAAGCATTAAAATAGGATTTTGCAGGGCAGGTGGTTCCATAGCTTGCAAGTTAGAGAACTGGACTTAGACAGCAGAGGTCAAAAATTCACATTTCACTGGAACCTGATTTCGGTTGTTTATCTGAGATCCGTGTTTATTGATCCCCTTTAGTCCCGGTGTTGAATAAAAGTCTATCAAACTTGGACAGTTTGGACATTTTTAGCTGAGCCCCAGCCTCACCAGCCCGCCAATTGGCACATGAAGAAGCAGATAACAAGGTTATATGTGGCTGTGAAACAATGCCGTGACAGGCAGGGGTTTCACTTCCTGGGCCATTGGCACCAGTACTGAGGAAAGAGGAAGCTGTTCCACTGGGACGGGCTCCATTTAAACCGAGCTGGGACCAGTAACCTGGTGAATGGAATAACTAGTACACTGGGTGCAAATCCTGGAACTCCCTCTCGAACAGCACTGTGGGTGTACATACCCTGCATGGACTGCAGCGGTTCAAGAAGGCGGCTCACCAACATTTTCTCAACGGCAATTAGAGATGGGCAATAATTGCTAGGCCTTGCTAGCGATGCTGACACAACCACAGAACAGATGATTCAAAAATAAAATCCCCATTCCACTGTCAGGAAAAAGAAAGCTGTATGATGAGTTCATAGGAGCTTCCTGTGCATAAACCTGGCTCCATCTCCATGTAATGCACCTTGTTCAAGGACTTATGAATATCTGAACAGCACCTTTGCTGCTACAAGCTGCAACCCCCACACCCACCCCCCACCCACCCCCCCCCACCCCCACAACCCCGCCCAGTTAGTCCCATGCCAATAACGAAGCTATTTGATGGAGTGACATCCTACAGTTCTCAATTAAAGAATTATGAAACTTTTACTTATTGTTTTTTCTTTCGAATGCTGGGGCACGTCGTGGGGCAGAGAGAGGAGCTGAGAGGGGTGTTATTGAAGGGATTATACTAGCCAGGGCTCCTTTCACTGCCTGCAAGTGGGCTGGGGGAGAGGGGCGCGGGTGGGGAGCTGAGGTGGGCGTGAATATTCCACAGCAGTGCCAGAGGAGTCCGAGGGTCGAACGATATGTTGTAGACGGACCCTTTCTCTCCCGCAAGATGGCTGGCGAGTGGCCAATCATATTTGAAAGGATAGCTCTGATCCCAGTTCTTCGCACTTTGTGAGTGGTGATAATCAGCAGAAGTGATTTGTACAACAGCATCAGGGTAGCCTGGAACGTTATTCTTGTCTTAACCCTCTTAAAGCGGATTGAACCTATCAGGATGTCCCGGGCCCGAGGATATGAAGCAATTTCTGAGCACCAAGGATGTGAAGTAGCGCTGGACCCAGAGGTGTGAACTGGTTTCTGGAATACAAGGATGTAAACGACTGTTGGTCGCCGAGGATGTGACACTGCGCCTTGGCTCCGAGGATGTGATCAAGATTTATGGGCCACGAGATTGTGAAGCAGTGTCTGAGCCTCGAGGATGGGCACCAATGTCTAGGCCCCGAGGATGTCACCCAGTGTCCGGGGCCGGAGGGTGTCAGCAAGTTTCATTGTCAGTTCCAAAGAAGGGTCACTGACCCGAAATGTTAACTCTGCTTCTCTTTCCACAGATGCTGCCAGACCTGCTGAGTGGTTCCAGCATTTCTTGTTTTTATTTCAGCAAGTTTCTTGTTCAGTTTCAGTGACCCTTCGTCAAATGTCTCAGAAACTGGGAGTTTGCACTCTGTGAACCCAGGCTTTTTCATTCCAGTAATGAACACTGGGTCTTTAAAGGGACCACTGAAGTGGTGAAGGAAATTGCTCCTCTCTCCGCTGAACGTCCCTGGTGCCCCTTCCTTTTCCCTGCAATTTCCATCACGCAGGCCCGCATCTGAACCTAGACCGCAAGCGATCTCCCTGTGGAGGCACAACAGGCCGCAGTGGCTCAGCTCCACAGTGAAACTGTGCTCTGAGGCCAAGTTCCGGTTGAGCCTCGGAGTGAGGGGCTGCAAAACTGTGACACATCCAATTATGAGGACTTTGCTTCTTTGAGCAAACAGAGTAAGACAGCAATGTAACCCATACCCAAATAAAGCCCACCACCCCGCCCCCATTATGGTTTGCGGAATAATGGCAGTCGGATGCAAGATTCTTTCACGTGCTGGAAAAATGTAAAACACAGCTAGCCTGTAATACAGTAACGATGAGGGTGAAATTCAAAACAATGCGTGCAGAGGTCAATAGATTCGCGGTCCCACTTCTTTAAACTGTCAGCCACCTCACAAAGCTCTGCGCCATGTGGTAGCATGGCCGAGTGGTCTACGACGCTGGATTTAGGCTCCAGTCCCATTAAGGACGTGGGTTCACATTTCACTGCTGCCACTGTTTCCTGAGGCTACCTCAAAAGCTTGTGAAAAACAAATGTAGCATTGAGTGAACTGCGTTTCATCAAAAGTGTCCTTATTTCACGAGTAAAATAAGCAAAAAGTTCTGGAAATACTCAGCAGGTCAGGCAGCATCTGTCGAAATAGGTGCAGAGTTAACATTTCAGGTCTCCGACCTTCTGAAGGAACGTCACAGATCTGAAACGTTAACTTTGCTTCTCATGCTGACATACAAACACATGAGTTCGGAGAAGGAGTAGGCCACTCGGCCCATTGAGACTGCTCCGCCATTCAGTAAGTTCATTGCTGAACGAATTACTCCCCATTTCCACTTATCCCCGATAAGCCTTTCACCCACTTGCTTATCAAGAATCTATCTAACTCTATCTTACAAATATCGAAATACTCTGCTTCCACCGCCTTTTGAGGAAGAGAATGCCAAAAACTCACGATCCTCTGAAAGAAATAACTCCTCATCTCTGTCAAAGAACAAAGAACAGTACAGCACAGGAACAGGCCACTCGGCCCTCCAAGCCTGCGCCGGTCTTGATGCCTGCCTAAACTATCACCTTCTGCACTTCCGGGGCCCATATCCCTCTATTCCCTTCCTATTCATATATTTGTCAAGATGTCTCTTAAACATCGCTATCGTATCTGCTTCCATCACCTCCCCTGGCAGCAAGTTCCAGGCACTCACCACCCTCTGTGCGAAAAACTTGCCTCTCACATCCCCTCTAAATTTGCCCCTCGCACCTTAAACCTATGTCCCCTAGTAAGTGACTCTTCCACCCTGGGAAAAAGCTTCTGACTATCCACTCTGTCCAAACCGCTCATAACTTTGTAAACTTCTATCATGTGGCCCCTCCACCTCCGTCGTTCCAGTGAAAACAATCCGTGTTTTTCCAACCTCTCCTCATAGCTAATGCCCTCCAGACCAGGCAACATCCTTGTCAACCTCCTCTGTACCGTCTCCAAAGCCTCCACGTCCTTCTGGTAGTGTGGCGACCAGAATTGCATGCAATATTCTAAGTGTGGCCTAACTAAGGTTCTGGACAGCTGCAACATGAATTGCCAATTTTTATACTCTATGTCACGACCGATGAAGGCAAGCATGACGTATACCTTTTTGACTACCTTATCCACCTGCGTTGCTACTTTCAGTGACCTGTGGACCTCTGACAATCCTCATCATGATCTGCAACTCCACCAACCTTTGTGTCATCCGCAAACTTACTCATCAGACCAGCTACATTTTCCTCCAAATCAGTTATATATACTACAAACAGCAAAGGTCCCAGCACTGATCTCTGTGGAACACCACTAGTCACATCCCTCCATTCAGAAAAACACCACAGATACCCTCTGTCTTCTATGACCGAGCCAGTTCTGTATCCACCTTGCCAGCACCCCTCTGATCCCGTGTGACTTCACCTTTGTAACAGTGTGCCATGCAGGACCTTGTCAAAGGCTTTACTAAAGTCCATATAGATAACATCTACTGCCCTTCCTTCATCAATCATCTTCGTCAATATCTCAAAAAACTCAATCAAATTCGGAAGACACGACCTCCCCTTGACAAAACCATGCTGTCTCTCGTTAATAGGTTCGTTTGTTTCCAAATGGGAGTAAATCGTGTCCCGAATAATCCTCTCTAATAGTTTGCCGAACACCGACCTATAATTTCCTGGATTATCCTTGCCACCCTTTTTAAACATCGGCACAACATTGGCTATTCTCCAGTAGTCTGGGACCTCACCTGCAGCCAATGTGGATGCAAGGATTTCTGTCAAGGGCCCAGCAATTTCTTCCCTTGCCTCCCTCAATATTCTAGGGTCGATCCCATCAGGCCCTCGGGACATAGCTGCCTTAATGCGATAATGAGATGACTGAGACTATCTGCACTCCCTTCCCTAGGCTCATCATCCACCAAGTCCTTCACTTTGGTGAATACTGATGCAAAGTACTCATTAACACCTCGCCCATTTCCTCTGGCTCCACACATAGATTCCCATCTCTGTCCTTGAGTGAGCCAACCCTTTCCCTGGTTAACCTCTCGCTCTTTATTTACGTATAAAAAGCCTTGGGATTTTCCTTAATCCTGTTTGTCAATGACATTTGATGACCCCTTTTAGCCCTCCTAACTCCTTGCTTAAGTTCCTTCCTACTGTGTTTTTATTCTATAAGTGCATCATCTGTTCCTAGCCTTCCAGCCCTTACAAATGCTTCCTTTTTCTTTTTGACGAGCCTCACAACATCCCGTGTTATCCAAGGCTCCCGAAACTTGCCAAACTTGTCTTCTTTCCTCACAGGAACATATTGGTCCTGGATTCTAATCAGCTGACGTTTGAAAGACTCCCACATGTCAGATGTTGATTTACCCTCAAACAGCCCCCCCCAAACTAAATTCTTCAGTTCCTGCCTAATATTGTTATAATTAGCCTTCCCCGAATTTAGCACATTCACCCGAGGACTACTCTTATCTTTATCCACACGTACCTTAAAACCTATGGAATGATGGTCACTGCTCCCAAAATGCTGCCCTACTGAAACTTCAACCACCTCATTCCCCAATACCAGGTCCAAAATGGCCCATCCCCAGTTGGACTATCCACATACTGTTTAAAGAAGCCATCCTGGATGCTCCTCACAAATTCTGCCCCAACAAATCCCGAGCACTAAGTGAGTCCCAGTCAATATTGGGGAAGTTAAAATCACCCACCACCACAACCCTGTTACCTTTACATCTTTCCAAAATCTGTCTACCTATCTGCTCCTCTACCTCCTGCTGCCTGTTGGGAGGCCTGTAGTAAACCCCCAACATCGTGACTGCACCCTTCCTATTCCTGAGCTCCACCCATATTGCCTCGCTGCATGACCCCCCCGAGGTGTCCTCCCGCAGTACAGCTGTGATATTCTCCTTAACCAGTAATGCAACTCCCCCAGCCCTTTTATATCCCCCTCCAACCTTCCTGAAGCTTCTAAAGCCTGGAACATTTAGCTGCCAATCCTGCCCTTCCCTCAACCAAGTCTCTGTAACAGCAACAACATCATATTTCCAAGTACTAATCCCAACTCTCAGTTCATATGCCTTACCTGTTATACTTCTCGCATTGAATCAAATACACTTCAGACCACCAGTCCCGCTGTTCTCAGCAACATCTCCCTGCCTGATCTTCCTCTTAGTCCTACTGGCCTTATTTACTATGTCCTCCACATTTATTTCACTAGCTGTCCTGCTGCTCTGGTTCCCACCTCCCTGCCACAATATTTTAAACCTTCCCGAGTGACGCGAGCAAACCTTGCAGCCAGGATATGGGTGCCCTTCCTGTTTAGATGCAACCCGTCCTTCTTGTATAGGTCCCATCTGTCTTTAATCTTTAAACTGTGACCACTAGTTCTAGATTATCTCACAAAGGGAGACATCCTTTCCACATCCACTCTTCAAGACCTCTCAGGATCTTATGTCTTTCAATCAAGCTGCCTGTTACTCTTCTAAATTCCAGCGGATGCAAGCCTAGCCTGTCTAATCTTTCCTCATAAGACAGCCCGCCCTTTCCAGGGAATAGTCTAGTAAACCTTCTCTGTCCTGCCTCCAAAGCACTTACATCCTACTTTAAATTAGGAAACTAGTACTGTACACAATACTCCAGATGTGGTCTCACCAATGCCCTGTACAGCTGAAGCATAACCTGCGGCTTTAGTATTACATTTCCCTCGCAATAAATGATAATATTATATTTGCTTTCTAAATTACTTTCTGCACCTGTATGCTAATCTTGTGCGATTCAATCACTGAGTCACCCAGATCCCACTCCATCTCACAGCTGTGCAATCTCTCACCATCTAGATAATATGCTCTTGTTTTATTCTTCGTGCCAAAATTTCACATTTTTCCACATTATACTCCATTTGCCAGATCTTTGCCCACTCACTTAACCAATTTATATTGCTTTATAGTCTTCTTGTGTCCTCTTCACAAGTTACTTTCTTACCTATCTTTGTGTCAGCAGAAACTTTAGCAACCAGACCTTCAGCCCCTTCATCTAATTAATTTATATAAATTGTCAAAAGTTGAGGCACCAGCACAGATCCCTGTGGCACATGATTCGTTACATCTTGCCAATCATAAAATACCCATTCATGCCTATTTTCTGTTTCCTGTTAGCTAGCCAACCTTCGATCCATGCCAATATGTTATCCCCTACACCATGAGCTTTTTATTTCTTGCAATAAACTTTGATGTGGCACATTATCAAATGCCTTCTGGAAATTTAAGTATAATACATCCACCGGTTCACTTTCATTCACAGCACATGTAATTCCCCCAAAGAGCTCCAATAAATTGGTTTAATATGGTTTCCCTTTCACAAAACCATGTTGACTCTGCCTGATTTCCTTATTTATTGTTGGTGCCCTGTTAGAACGTCTTTAATAATAGCTTCTAACATTTTCACTAAGACAGACGTTAAGCTAACTGGCCTGTAATTTCCTCCTTTCTGTCTCCCTCCATTTTTGACCAAAGGAGCTGCATTTGATATTTTGCAATCTAAAGGAACCGTCCCCGAATCTATGGAATTTTGGAAAATTAAGACCAACACACCAACTATCTCACTGGCCACTTATTTTAAGACCCTAGGATGAAGTCTATCAGAACCCGGGGCGTGTCAGCCCCCAGCTCCAACAATTTGTTCAGTTCCACTTCCCTGGTGATTGTAATTTGATGATTTGGCGATTTCCTCACTCCCTCCCTTCCATTTCATGATTTATAGCTAATTCGGGAATGGTACCTGTATAGTTAAGAAGGATGCAACATACTTGTTTAATTTATTTGCCATCTGCTTATTATATATTATGAATTCCCGAGCCTCACTTTCCATCGGAGCAACACTCACTTTGTTAACGTTATTTTTCTTTTTTTTAAAGTATCGAAAGATACTCTTGATATCTGTCATTATATTTCTAGCCAGCTTTCTCTCGTATTCAAGTTTTTGTCCTTCCTTATCAATCTTTTATTCATTGTTTGCTTTTTTATGTTCTATCCAACCTGCTGAAAGACCACCCATCTTTGCATAAATATATGCCTTTTTCAGCTTAGGTTTTATACTATCTTTAACTTTTAGGTTAACCACGGATGGCGGGTACTCCCCTTGAAATTTTTATTTCTGATCGGAATGTATCCATTATGTCTATTCTGCTTTATTCCCTTAAACGCCTGCCACTGCATCTCTATTGACATATCCCTTAACCTAATTTGCCAGTTCACTTTTGCCCGCTCTGCTTTCATGCACTCAACATTGTCCTTGTTTAAGTTTAAAATACTAGTCTTGCACCCGCTCTTCTCTTCCTCAAACTGAATGTAAAGTTCAATCATATCATGATCACTGATACCTAGGGGCGCCTCAACTATGAGGTCATTAATTCATCGTAACTTGTTGCAAACTACAAGGTCTAGTATAGTCTGCCTACTAGTTGGTTCCGGAATTTACTGTTCCAAGAAATTATCCCGAAAATATTCTATGTACTCCTCAATTTGGCTACATCTGCCCATCTGATTTTTCCAGTCTCTGTGTCGGTTAAAACCCCCATGATTATGGTCGTCCCTTTCTAACAAGCTGCCACTATTTCCTCCTTTATATTCTGTCCTACTGTGTGGTAATGTTAGGTGGTCTGTACACCACTCCCACAAGTGACTTCTTGCCCTTATCATGACTCATCTCTGTCCAAACTGCTTCTGCAGTATTGTTTCCTGATCTTAGGTAATCCCTCTCTATTGCACTAATTCCATCATTAATTAACAGAGCCACCCCTCCACCTTTTCCTTGCTTCCTGTCCTTCCTAAATGCCATGGACCCTTCAACATTCAGGTACTCCCAATCTATGTAACCTTGAAGCCATGTATCAACCATTGCGAACAAAAGAAGTTAAGGATTTCATTCGGTCAAAGGAAGTGACTTCTTTGGTCGCCAGAAAAAGTAGTAAGCCGTGGACAGGGATCAATTTAGAGTCCAAAGATGGACGAGAAACTGATAAAGAAAGGGAAAAGAGATTATGAATGTAAGCTGGCTAGAAACATAACGACGGACTGTAAAAGCCTCTTTCGGTATGTGAAAAGGAAACTGTTAGCAATGATGAATGTGGGTCAATTGCAGGTGGAGGCAGGAGTGTTTGTGGTGTGGAATGAGGAAATGGCAGAGAGACTAAATAATTACTTTGTGCCCAACACATCAATTATCTCACTGGCCACTTATTTTAAGACCCTAGAATGAAGTCTATCAGACACCGAGGAAGAAACAGAAAATCTCTCAGAAATACTGGGAAACCAAGGGATTTGTAAAAATGAGGAGCTGAAAGCAGTCAGTCTTACATCGGCGGTGGGCAAATTATTGGAGAGGATTCTGAGAGACAGGATTCATGATTATTTGGAAAAGCATAGTTTGATTGGAGATAGTCAGCATGGCTTTGTGAGGGGCAGGTCATGCCTCACAGCCTTATTGAATTCTTTGAGGATGTGACAAAACACATTGATGAAGGAAGAGCAGTGGATGTGGTGTATCTGGATTTCAGCAAGGCGTTTGATAAGTTTCCCCATGGTAGGTTCATTCAGAAAGTAAGGAGGCATGGGATACAGGGAAATTTGGCTGTCTGGATACAGAATTGGCTGGCCCATAGATGACAGAGCGTGGTAGCAGATGGAAAGTATTCAGCCTGGAGCTCGGTGACCAATGGTGTTCCGCAGGGATCTGTTCTGGGACCTCTGCTCATTGTGATTTTTATAAATGACTTGGACGAGGAAGTGGAAGGCTGTCGGATGACACAAAGGTTGCTGGAGTTGTGGATAGTGTGGAGGGCTGTTGTAGGTTGCAACCGGACATTGACAGGATGCAGAGCTGGGCTGAGAAGTGGCAGATGGAGTTCAACCTGGAAAAGTGAGAAATGATTCATTTTGGAAGGTCGGATTTGAATGCAGAATACAGGCTTAAAGACGGGATTATTGGCAGGTGGAGGAACAGAGGGATCTTGGCGTCCAAACCATAGATCCCTCAAAGTTGCCACTCAAGTTGATAGGGTTGTTAAGAAGGCGTATGGTGTGTTGGCTTTCATTAACAGGGGGATTGAGTTTAAGAGCCGCGAGGTTATGCTGCAGCTCTATAAAGCCCTGGTTCGACCACACTTGGAATATTGTGTTCAGTTCTGGCTCCTCAATAGAGGAAGAATGTGGAAGCTTTCGAGAGGGTGCAGAGGAGATTTTTTTTTTTTAGAATTAGAATATTACAGCGCAGTACAGGCCCTTCGGCCCTCGATGTTGCGCCGAGCTGTGAAACCATCTGACCTACACTATTCCATTTTCATCCATGTGTCTATCCAATGTCCACTTAAATGCCCTTAAAGTTGGCGAATCTACTACTGCTGCAGGCAGGGCATTCCACGCCCTTACTACTCTCTGAGTAAAGAAACTACCTCTCACATCTGTCCTATATCTATCACCCCTCAACTTGAAGCTATGTCCCCTCGTGTGTGCCATCACCATCCGAGGAAAAAGACGCTCACTATCCACCCTATCTAACCCTCTGATTATCTTATATGTCTCCATTAAGTCACCTCTCCTCCTCCTTCTCTCCAACGAAAACAACCTCAAGTCCCTCAGCCTTTCCTCGTAAGACCTTCCCTCCATACCAGGCAACATCCTAGTAAATCTCCTCTGCACCCTTTCCATAGCTTCCACATCCTTTCTCAGGATGCTGCCTGGACTGGAGGGCATGTCCTATGAAGAAAGGTTGAGGCAGCTCGGGCTTTTCTCATTGCAACGAAGAAGGATGAGAGGTGACTTGATAGAGGTGTACAAGATGATGAGAGGCATAGATAGAGTGGATAGCCAGAGACTTTTTCCCAGGGCGGAAAGGGCTATCACCAGGGGGCATAATTTTAAGGTGATTGGAGGAAGGTTTAGGGGCGATGTGAGAGGTAGGTTCTTTACACAGAGAGTTGTGGGTGCGTGGAATGCGCTGCCAGCGGTGGTAGTAGAAGCAGATACATTAGGGACATTTAAGCGACTCTTGGATATGTACATGGATGATAGTAGAATGAAGGGTATGTCGGTAGTTTGATCTTAGTGTTTGTTAAAGGGTCGGCACAACATCGTGGGCCGAAGGGCCTTTACTGTGCTGTACTGTTCTGTGCTCTATGTCCTGTGTTCCATGATCAATCAGTATCAATAAAGCGGTGGTGCTCGAAAAATTAATTGGATTGAAAGTTTGAAATCCGCTGGACAAAATAAGCCACACCCCAGCTTATTGAAGGATGTGGCTATGGAGATAATGGATGCATTGGTTGATATCTTTCAAAATTCCATAGATTCTGGAAGGGTTCCTGCAGACTGGAAAGTCGACAAATTTCATCCCACTATTTACGAAGGGAGCGAGAGTGAAAATGGAGAACAACAGACCTGTTCGTTTGACCTCAGGGAAAATCATACAATCTGTTATAGAGGATGAGGACATTTGGAAAATAATAATATGATTGGACAGAGACAATATGGATTTGTAAAGGAAAATCATATTTGATAAACATGTTGGAGTTTTTTGAGGATATTTCTTGTAGCAATAATGAAGGAGTAGCAGTGGATGTGGTGTATTTGGATTTTCAGAAGGCTTTTGATGAGGTCCCACACAAGAGGTTAGTAAACAAAATTAGAGCACATGGAACTGGGGGTAATAGACTGCAATGGATTAAGAATTGGTTACCTTTCAGAAAGCTGGGAGTAGGAATAAATGGATCATACTCAGGATGGCAAGCTATCTAGTGGTATGCCACAAGGATCAGTGCTTGGGCCACAGCTATTTACAATAGATATAAATGACCTGAATATGGGGAGCAATTGTAATATTTCCAAAGTTTCTAATGACACAAAATTATGAGGGGATTTCGACGGGCTAAGTGAATGGGTAACAACATGGCAGATGGAATATAATGTGAATAAATGTGAAATGATCCACTGTGGTAAAAAAAATACAGAAAGGCAGAGTATTTCTTAAATAGTGAGAGGTTAAGAAGTATTTCTGTCCAAATAGACCTGGGTGTCCTTGTTCAGGAGTCATTAAAACTAGTATGCAGGTGCAGCAAGCAATTAAGAAGGCAAGTGGTATGTTGGCCTTCATTGCAAGGGGCTTTGAGTGCAAGAGTAAAGATGTAGTGTTTCAATTGTATGAAGCCTTGGTGAGACCGCACCTGGAGTATTGTGTATAGTTTTGGTCGCCTTTTCTAAGGAATGATATACTTGCCAAAGAGGGAGTGCAACGAAGGTTCACCAGATTAATCCCTGGGATAGTAGGATTGTCTTATAAGGATAGATTGCAGAAACTTGTCCTGCATGCTCGAGAGCTGCCGAGAATGAGAGGTGCTCTCATTGAAACTTCCAACATTCTTCCAGGGCATGACAGGGTAGGTGTGGATAGGAAGTTTCCTCTGGCTGGTGAGCTGAGAACAGTCTCAGAGGAAGGGGAAGGCCATTTGAGAATGGGTGAGGAGAAATGTCTTTACTCAGAGGGTGGTGAATCTGTGGAATTCTTTAACCCAGAGGGCTGCGAAGATCAAACAGTGATTAAGTTCAAGACAGAATTCGATAGATTTCTGAACCACAGCAGCATCAACAGTGGCGTAGCGGCTCGCACCGCAGCCTCACAGCTCCAGCAACCTGGGTCCGGTTCTGGGTACTGCCTGTGTGGAGTTTGCAAGTTCTCCCGAGGACTGCGTGGACTTCATCCGGGTGCTCTGATTTCCTCCCACATGCCAAAGGCATGCAGTTTGGAGGGCCGAAGGGCCTGTTCCTATGCTGTAATTATCTTTGTTCTTTGTTCTTTGTTAAATTGGCCATTGAAAAATTTGCTCCTCGTGTAAGTCGGTGGTAGGAAAATAGAGGGAAGGTGGCGATATGACAGGGGGGATAATGGGATTAATATAGGGTCAGTAAAAATTGGTGCTTGATGGTCGGCGTGGACTCGTTGGACTGAAGGACCTGATTCGGTGCTCTATCTCCATACGACTCTATCGATCAAGGGGTATGGAGATCGTGGGGGAAAATGACGTAGATTTGGATGATCAGCCATAATTCGTCAAGTCATTGGCAAACAGGATTCAGGATAATCCCAAGGCTTTTTATACATATATAAAGAGCAAGAGGGTAACGAGGGAAAGGGTTGGCCCGCTCAAGGACAGAGAAGGGAATCTATGTGTGGAGCCAGAGGAAATGGGCGAGGTACTAAATGAGTACTTTGCATCAGTATTCACCAAAGAGAATGACTTGGTGGGTGATGAGCCTAGGGAAGGGGGTGTAGATAGTCACAGTCATCTCATTATCAATAATGAGGAGGTGTTGGGTATCTTGCAAAGCATTAAGGTAGATAAGTCCCCAGGGCCTGATGGGATTTACCTCAGAATACTAAGGGAGTCAAGGGTAGAAATTGCTGGGGCCTTGACAGAAATCTTTGCATCCTCATTGGCTACAGGTGAGGTCCCAAAGGACTGGAGAATAGCCAATGTTGATCCTTTGTTTAAGAAGGGTAGCAAGGATAATCCAGCAAATTATAGGCCGGTGAGCGTTACATCAGTGGTAGGGAAGTTAATAGGGAGGATTATTCGAGACAGGATTTACTCCCATTTGGAAACAAGAAAACCTATTGGCGAGAGACAGCATGGTTTTGTGAAAGGGAGGTCGTGTCTCACTAATTTGATTGAGTTTTTTGAGGAAGTGACAAAGATGGATGATGAAGGAAGGACAGTGGATGCTTTCTATGTGGACTTCAGTAAAGCCTTTGACAAAATCCATCATGGCACACTGGTACAAAAGGTGAAGTCACACGGGATCAGAGGTGAGCTGGCAAGATGGATACAGAACTGGCTCGGTCATAGAAGACAGAGGGTAGCAGTGGGAGTGTGCTTTTCTGAATGGAGGGATGTGACTTGTGGTGTTCCGCAGGGATCAGTGCTGGCACCTTTACTCTTTGTAGAAAATATAAATGATTTGGAGGAAAATGTAGCTGGTCTGATTAGTAAGTTTGCGGACGACACAAAGGTTGGTGGAGTTGCGGATAGTGATGAGGATTGTCAGAGGATACAGCAGGATATAGGTCGGTTGGAGACTTGGGCAGAGAAATGGCAGATGGAGTTTAATCCGGACAAACGTGAGGTAATGCTTTTTGGAAGATCTAATGCAGGTGGGAAGGATACAGTAAATGGTAGAACCCTTAGGAGTATTGACAGGCAGAGAGATCTGGGCGTACAGGTCCACAGGTCACTGAATGTGGCAATGCAGGTGGATGAGGTAGTCAAGAAGGCATACGGCATGCTTGCCTTCATCGGTCGGGACATAGAGTATAAAAATTGGCAAGTCATGCTGCAGTTGTAGAGAACTTCAGTTAGGCCACACTTCGAATATTGCGTGCAATTCTGGTCGCCACAATACCAGAAGGACATGGAGGCTTTGGAAAGGTGCAGAAGAGATTTGCCTGGGTGTTGCCTGTCCTGGAGGGCATTAGCTATGAGGAAAGGTTGGATAAACTCGGATTGTTTTCACCGGAACGACGGAGGTGTTGGGGTTTACAAAGTTATGAGCGGCATGGACAGAGTGGATAGTCAGAAGCTTTTTCCCAGAGTTGAAGAGTCAGTTACTAGGGGACATAGGTTTAAGATGAGAGGGGCAAAGTTTAGAGGGGATGTGCGAGGCAAGTTCTTTTCACAGAGGGTGGTGAGTGCCTGGAATTTGCTGCCAGGGGAGGTGATGGAAGCAGGTACGATAATGACGTTTAAGAGGCAACTTGACAAATACATGAATAAGATGGGAATAGAGGGATACGGTCCCCGAAAGTGTAGAAGGTTTTACTTTAAGGCAGGCATCAAGATCAGCGCAGTCTTGGAGGTCCGAATGGCCTGTTCCTGTGCTGTACTGTTCTCAGTTCTTCGTTCTTTGAAAATGGCGGAGTATGCTCGACGGGCCGACTGACCTATCCCTGCCTCTATTTCCTATGATCGTATGCAGCCATGTCTCTGTAATGGCTATCAGATCGTACATATTTATTTATTTATATTTGCTCTCTCAGTTCATCTGTTGTGCTCCGAATGCTACGTGTCTTCAGATACAGAGTGTATAAATTTATCTGATTAATTATTTTTGTTACCTCTACCCTTCGCTGTTCATTTAATCATAGATTTGCACGCTCTATCCCTTTCTGATACTGCCTGTTTAATATTTCCCTTATTAATAATTTTCTCTCTTGCCTTGTCTCTACTCCTTGATTGACCATATCTTCTTAAATTTAATCCCTTGTACCACTATTTAGTTTGAAACCCTCTCTACCTCCCTGGTTGTGCTGCTCGCTAGAGTACTAACACCACACAGTTCATGTGTAGTCCATCACAACGGTGCAGCCACCACTTTCCCAGTACTGGTGCCATTGCCCCACGAAATTGAACCACTTCCACGACACCCGTCTTTGCGCCATACATTAATTTCTCTAATCTTATTTGCCCTATGCCAATTTGTACGTGGCTCAGGTAATAGTCTAGAGATTATTACCTTTGAGGTTCTGCTTCTTAATTTGGTGCCTGGCTCCTCGTACTGACTTGTCCTGGCTATGTCGTTGGTGCCTACATGGACCACGGTGACTGGATCGTCCCCTTCCCATTGTACATTCCTCTCCAGCCCTGAGAAGATGCGACCTGACCTGCTGAGTATTTCTAGTATTGTCCTTTTTTATTTCCACTTTCCAGCATCTGCGCTATTTTGCTGTTCTTTAACAAGTATTGCTGTGGTCTGTCTATGACGACCTCAGCAAATTTTCTGGAGTTGCGACCATTTAATGATTAATACTTTGCGTTGTGGTCGCAGGAACGCCAATTCAAATCTGAGACAAGGCACACATTGTTTTCTGTTTAATTCCCTCTGCCTTTCTGCGAAGAGAATGCAACAGGAAACCAATCTTTACCACATGAAAAGATATTGATCTTGTTCCTGAAATTCTCCTGTTCTCCTTTTCCATCCTCTCACTTACACATGCCTGTAGTTCATGTTCCAATATTCAAACCCACCTCTTCTCTCAGCTTATTCTTTGGTCCAGTATTGATACTGACTTTTTCTATTTCATTGACACTTTACAGCAGCCTATCCGATTCTTTACATTCATTATCATAATGTTACACCATTAACATTGTTCTGTTTTGACCACTGTTGCTGAGAGACATGGTCCATTCTCATCAATTTATATTTGCACCTTGAGCACAGTCCATACATTTAACTCTGAGCGATTCCACAAAGGACAAGCTCTACAAAAAGCAGTGCTGGCCTTCGCAAGGACAGCGGGTGGATTGTTCACAAAATGTCTTTGGAGAAACTTCTGATGCAGGTGTTGCTGATAGCAAATCTCGTGTTTTTTTTGCTGGGTAGCAGGGAATTGACGCTTTTCTTTTTGGAACCGTTGTAGATGACGGTCAGTGCTACAAAGCTGCCAATGAGAGTTCAAATGTGTCATTTTGCAGCCTGGAGCACTTCCTTGATGGTTTCTCCACGCTTTCTAAAATTTATGATTGCCTCCCAGAAGAGCTACGATTGTAAGATGTGATCTACATGAAGTATCGATCAAAGTGTAAAGTGAGAAACCAGTAAAGCGAGTATATGCTGACCAAAATGAGTCTTTCTTGGGAATCTTTTTTGAATCACTGTGTTAATACACTCTGGATTTCTCTGTTCCATTCGGGGCATCACACTTTAGGATGCAGAGAAGATTTACACAATGGGACTAGTTCTGCATTACTTCAGGTATGTTGAAAAAAAGGGTTGATGGCAATGTTCGCCTTTACAGAAATAAGGTGAAGAGGAGATCTGCGAGAGATGTTCAAGGTCAGGAATCGTTTTTATGGA
Source organism: Heterodontus francisci (assembly GCF_036365525.1). Taxonomy (NCBI): domain Eukaryota; kingdom Metazoa; phylum Chordata; class Chondrichthyes; order Heterodontiformes; family Heterodontidae; genus Heterodontus; species Heterodontus francisci. The sequence goes on from NC_090391.1 coordinate 41,765,992, forward strand.
GGAATCTCTTCCATTGGCCAAAGGGAGGGTAATCAAAGAACACAGATTTAAGACGATTGGCAGAGGAATCGGGAGATAAATGGATAAACTATATTTGAACAGTGAATTATTATGCTCTTGAAAGCACTGTCCGAAAGCTTCGTGGTTTCAGATTGCATAAAACATTCAAAAGAAAATTATCTAAATACTTCAAAAGAAACAATATACAATGCTAAGGTGAAACAGCAGAGAATGGGGATTAATTGAGTATCTCATCCAAAGAGACAGCACAGGCTTTATGAATTTGATACGTGTTGTACTCAATGCATTTTTCATTGCCTCTCATTGTTTTTGCCCAGCATTGCTTGTTAATAACTCATCTGAGCATAACGTGTTCAGTTTACATCTCATTCCGTCCATGTCTGCCTTACTTCACAGCACCATATGTCCTGCTACAGGAATGTCATGTGCTAACCTTAATAATTCCCGCTGATATTTATTTGGTACCATTACCTATAGAGTAATCATCCAGTCTTCATCCGCCGGTCTATGAGGCGGTTTCCATTTCCATCGCAGTCTTCAACATAATAGCTTTCTGGAACGCATATTGCCTCAGCTTCTTTCAGAGCTGACTGCGCTATTTTATATAACTCTGGATCAGCTAGTTGTATTGTGATTACAGAAGATTTGTTAAACATCTTATTTGGATTACTGAAATCCCCAAGCAAAGTACAGGGACACTACTATCTGTTGTGGTGCCAATGTTATCGCCAACAATTGAAATTGTGTATCCCTTATTCAGGTTACTACATGTGCGAGAAATATTCCTGGAACTTTTTCCTGCAATTGTTCTGTTTCTTTAATTTCGCTTAGTTTCTCTGCGACTACAGAGAATCATTCCCTAGGATTAGGTCAAATACAACTACTGGCAAACTATGGACATCTCCGACAGATAACATCACAGACATTCGGTCACACTTTCGATGCACTCGATACAAAGGTACGGGTATTTACTCCCCTCCACTACCATTAACTAAAACTTTTGCATTCAGTGCGTTCTCTGGTGGAAATGGTATATCTAGCCTTCGCAAAGAAGTTTGGGTTTGTTCCTGTATTCGTCAGTATAACGATAGGTTTTTCTGCCTCACTTAAGGGATATTGAGTTAGAAACAAAGAACAAAGAACTGTACAGCACAGGAACAGGCCATTCGGCGCTCGAAGCCTGCGCCGATCTTGCTGCCAGTCTAAACTGAAACCTTCTGCACTTCTGATGTACGTATCCCTCTAATCGCATCCGATTCATGTATTTGTCTCGATGCCTCTTAAACATCGCTATCGTACCTGCTTCCACCAGCTCCCCCGGCAGCAAGTTCCAGGCACTCAGCACCCTCTGTGTAAAAGATTTGCCTCGCACATCCCCTCTAAAATTTACCCCTCGCACCGTAAACCTGTGTCCCCTCATAACTGACGCTTCCAACCCTGGGAAAAACTTCTGACTATCCACTCTGTCCATGCCACTCATAACTTTGTAAACCTCTATCATGTCGCCACCCCCCACCCCCCCAACCTCCGTCATTCTAGTGAAAACAATCCGAGTTTATACATCCTCTCCTCATAGCTAATGCCCTCCAGACCAGGCAACATCCTAGTAAATCTCTTCTGTACCCTCTCCAAAGCCTTCACATCCTTCTGGCAGTGTGGCGACCATCATTGCATGCAATTTTCCAGCTGAGCCTAACTAAGGTTCTGTACAGCCGCAGCATGACTCGCCAATTTTCATACTCTATGCTGTGACCGATGAGGGCAAGCATGCCGTATTCCTTCTTGGCTACCTTATCCACCTCCGTTCCCACTTTCAGTGATCTGTGGACCCGTACGCCCAGATCTCTCTGGTTGTCAATACTCCTAAGGGTTCTGCCATTTACTGTATACTTCCCACCTGTATTAGACCTTCCTAAATGCATTAGCTCACATTTGTCCGGATTAAACTCCATCTGCCATTTATCTGCCCAAGTCTCCAACCGATCTAAATCCTGCGGTATCCTCTGACAATCCTCATCACTGCCCGCAATTCCACCAACATTTGTGTTGTTCGAAAATTTACAACATTTTCCTCCAAATCATTTATATATACTACAAACAGCAAAGGTCCCAGCACTGATCCCTGTGAAACACCAGCAGTCACTGCCGTCCATTTATGCTTTTCTCATTGGAGCTCAGAAGGATGAGAGGTGACTTGATAGAGGGGTACAAATGATGAGAGGCATAGATAGAGTGGTAGCCAGAGACTTTTTCCCAGGGCGGAAAGGGCTATCACCAGGGGGCATAATTTTAAGGTCATTGGAGGAAGGTTTAGGGGAGATGTCAGAGGTAGGTTCTTTGCACAGAGAGTGGTGGGTGCGTGGAATGCGCTGCCAGCGGTGGTAGTAGAAACAGATACATTAGGGACATTTAAGCGACTTTTGGATATGTACATGGATGATAGTAGAATGAAGGGTAGGCAGGGAGTTTGATCTTAGGGTAGGTTAGAGTTTCGGCACAACATCGTGGGCCGAAGGGCCTGTATTGTGCTGTACAGTACTATGTTCTATATTCTATTCAGAAAAGCACCCTTCCACTGATCCCCTCTGTCTTCTATAACTGAGCCACTTCTGCATCCATCTTGCCAGCTCACCTCTGATCCAGTATGACTCCACTTTTTGTATCAGTCTGCCATGAGAGACTTTGTCAAAGGCTTCACTGAAGTCCCTGTAGACAACATCCACTGCCCTTCCTTCATCATTCACCTTCATCAATTTCTCAACAAACTCTATCAAGTTAGTGAGACACGACCTCCCCTTCACAAAACCATGCTGCGTCTCGCCAATAAGTTCATTTGTATCCAAATGGGCATAAATGCTGTTACGAAGGATCCTCTCCAATAATTTCCCTACCACTGACGTAAGGCTCACCGTCCTATAATTTCCTGGATTATCGTTGCTCCCCTTCTTAAACAATGGAACAACAATGGCTATACTTCAGTCCTCTGCGACCTCACTTGTAGCCAATGATGATACAAAGATTTCTGTCAAGGCACCAACAATTTCTTCCCTTGCCTCTCTCAGTATTCTGCGTTAGATCCAACCCGGCCTTGGGGACTTATCTACCTTCATGTTTTTAAAGGCGCCCAACACCTCCTCCTTTTTGACATCAACATGACCCACACTATCTACACTCCCTTCCCTAGACTCATCATCCACCACGTCCTTCGCTTTGGTGAATACGGATGCAAATTACTCATTTAGTACCTCGCCCATTTCCTCTGGCTCCACACATACATTCCCTCCTCTGTCCTTGAGTGGGCCAACCCTTTCCCTGGCTACCCTCTTGCTCTTTATATGCGTATGAAAAGCCTCGGGATTCTCCTTAGTCCTGTTCACCAATGACTTTTCATGACCTCTTTTAGCCCTCCTGCCTCCTTGCTTAAGTTCCTTCCTACTTTATATTCCTCAAGTGCTTCGTCTGTTCCCAGCCTTCCAGCCCTTACGAATGCTTCCTTTTTCTTTTTGACTGAGCTCACAATATCCCTCGTTAACCAAGGTTCCAGAAACTTGCCAAACTTATCCTTCTTCCTCACGGGAACATGGCGGTCCTGGCTTCTAATCAACTGACGTTTGAAAGACTCCCACATGTCAGATGTTGAATTACCCTCAAACAGCCGCCCCCAATCTAAATTCTTCAGTCCCTGCCTAATATTGTTATAATTAACCATCCCCTAATTAAGCACGTTCACACAAGGACTGCTCTTATCCTTATCCACAAGTACCTTAAAACCTACGGAATTATGGTCACTGTTCACAAAATGCTTCCCCACTGAATCTTCGACCACCTGGCTGGACTCATTCCCCACTACCAGGTCCAGTACGGCCCCTTTCCTAGTTGGACTATTGTTGGAGAAAATCCAGATTATGCCCTATTGTTGAACAAATTCTCCGGACTCAGACGTTGAGAATCAAACACTTTATTGCATGATATCATGGGGCGCCCACCTTTCCTAAAGGCGGTCCAGTGCTACTCAAAAGCGTTGAAGATCGCCGTGGACTTATATAGTATAAAAGAGGCAGAGCTAACAGTTTCACAATTAGATAAGCACCCATAAGATGGTCACAAGACCACCTACGTGACGGTGCACCATGCAGAGTCCGTTATGAGTAAAGCGTTAGTTTCAACAATAACAAACTATAACTCCTTATTTCAATGCCCACTCCAGACATCAATCTGGCCGTAACGTCTGATTCTGGTTAGCTGTTCTGTCTACATTTTATGACAGTTGATTGTGGTTAGATTAGCTACAAGCTGTGTCCTGTTTTTTCTGCTTCTACAAAGTTAAGTAATAATTAGCAAAGAACAGCAAAATTCTCCAACAATCCCTCCTTTTATCATACCATGATAACAAAACATCATCATGAGTAGAGGGGAGAGGTATGGGGCTTAAAGTAGTCATTTAAGCAGAATATCTTTTCCTGCCATCGCGCTGTACCAGCCGCAAGGCCAAGCTAGCAATACATGATTGATTAATCTCGGCTTAAATGTCCCCATAAACTCTGTTCGTAAAATTCTAAAATTCTGTTCTCACACTCCCCTCTTGACTCTTCAAAACCCTTTCAGGAATCCTTCCCTTGATCCCGCCTAGGTGCCTTTAATGGTCTCTTTTGTCCAGAAACAGCCTTCAACACCCAGAGGGGTCGCACTCAATACGTTGCCTGCTTATATCACAAGGGGGCAGCGGGAACTCTGTAAATGCATAAGTTTTGCTGGGGCTTAATTACTTGCTTACAACATAAAAGGTAGTAATCTTGTACATTTACCATCTCAATTAAGCATCACTGTCACATGATTGATTGTACAAACATAATACAATTCCATAAAACACATTGATCATTCATTAATTCATTTTTAAACTATATATGAAAAGGTTATACAACTGCCCCTTCATGGGATAATCAGAAGATCGAAAGAGTAGGTCAGGCTCATCAGATTAGCTTGGGACCATGTGGAAGCTGAGGGGAGAGCCAGAAAATGCATCTCTGGTGAGGAGGGGTTGGTGGGGAACCGGGCGCAAATCCAGCATTCAGTATTATTTCCTTGTGAGGCAATTGCGTGCATCCTTTGAATCGCAGAGTTATAATGCCAGGTATCTACAAAAGTCACACACCATGTCATACAGAACATGGTCAGGACTCCCATCCACATCTTCTTTATCCTTTCTTCCGGGAGTGGCGTTTTCTCCAGTGGTGTCGCTCTTTTGCTGTGTGTTCTGTGCTTCCACTCAGGTCTTCCTTCGACCTTGACAGCTGTCCGGGTCACCAGGAGGACTAAATACGGGCCTTTCCACCGAGGAGCAAGAGAAATCTTTTCCAATGATTTGATCATGACATAGTCCCCAGGTCGGAAGGGATGCATTGGGTTATCACTAGGGGAAGGAATGGCCTCTTTTACCAGATCACGGTTATGGGTAATCATTTTGCAAAGTGCTTTAACGTCGTCGAGGAGGGCCTCCTGTGTCAGGAATAACGCCACATTCACAGGAAACTTGGGAGGTCTTGCCCCCGTGGGCATTGGTCTTCCCATTAGGACCTCAAATGGGGTGAGTCCTGTGGTTCTGTTGACCTGGTTTCTTATTGTATACATGGCCGAGGGTAGGGCCTCTGGCCAGGGCAGGCCTGTGTCCTGCGTGATCTTTGTCAGAGTAGTTTTAAGGGTAGCATTCATCCGTTCCACCAAGCCTGAGGACTGGGGCTGATATGAGATATGATATTTCCATGTAATGCCTAATGCTTTACTGACACATTCAGTTACTGCTGCAGTAAAGTGGGTGCCTCTATCACTGTTGATGTTCCCTTGAATGCCGAACCTAGGGATGACATTCTTCATCAGGCATTTGACAACTGTTCTAGCATCATCTTTTCTTGTGGGGAAAGCTTCTGCCCATTTGGAGAACATGTCAACAATTACCAACATGTACTTAAAACCTTGTTTAGCTGGCATGTGTGCAAAATCAATCTGTAATTGGTTAAAAGTCCGTCTGGGACTGGCAGGTGATCATATTTGGCTGCAGGTTTTGCACTATTATTTTGTCGACATATCAAGCATCTTCATATTAGATCGTGTGCTGCTGCAGGAAAACCTGGTGCCTACCAGTCTTGTCGTACTGCATGTATCATCCCCCCCCCCTTTCCTACATGGCCGACCCCATGGGCGGCCAGTACAAGGATATGCAGGTGGGCTTTGGGGCAAATGCATCGGCCGTCAGGATGCATCAGTAGTCCCATAATGGAGGATTCCTTAGCTCCCATGCGCGCCCAACTGTCCTTTTCAGCTTGCGGAGCGCTCTCTTGTGCAGCCCTTATTCCTGCTATTAGATCTAAACCCGAGTTTTTCTTTTCTGGCTCCTTTTCTATATTGGGGGTTGCAGCACTTTTACTATAGGAGATAAAGCTGCTTGTCGGGTGGCTTGGTCAGCACGGGCATTTCCTTGGGAGATTGGGTCGGCTGCGGTGGTATGGGCAGTGCACTTCATAACAGCTATAGTAGAGGGGAGCATAATAGCCTGTCGAAGATTGTTAACAAGACGAGCATGCTGCAAAGGTCGTCCAGAGGTTGTAATAAACCCTCTATGTTTCCAGAGAGTTCCAAAATCATGAACCACTCCAAAAGCATATCTAGAATCTGTGTACATATTAACAGACCTGCGGTCAGCAAGGATACAGGCTCTGGTCAGCGGAAACAGTTCGGCTGCTTGTGCAGAGATGCCGTTTGGCAAGGCAGCAGATTCTAGGGTTTCAGAATTTGTGCACACCCGCTAACATTTGGTGATCGGTAGGTCGAAGGGAGGAGTCGTCTGTGTAAAGGATCATGTCTGTGTTGTCTAACGGAGTTTCAAAAAGGTCCGGGCGCGGGGTGACAACCTCTTGGACGGTGTGTACACAATCACGGTCCGCGGTCGGGGATTCTTGCATAACAGGGAGAAGGGTGGCGGGATTTAGCGCGGGGGCACGCTGAAGTGTAAGATTAGTACGAGAAAGGAAGACGACCTCATGGCCAGTTCTCCTTGACGCTGTAAAATGTTGAGTCGCTGCTGAATTTAGCAGCAGGGAAACCGAATGAGGAACGAAAACTGTACAAGGATAATCCAGTACTATAGGGGTGGACTTTTCAACCATTACAGCGGCAGCCAACACAGCTCATAAACAGGCCGGCATTCCCCTTACAACAGGTGGTAATTGTACAGAATAAAAAGCTACAGGTCGCCGGAGATCCCCATGCAGTTGTGCTACTATTCCTGATGCGTACACCTCCCTCTCATTAACATACAGTTGAAATGGTTGCGGAGAGTCAGGAATGCCCAGAGCAGGCGCTGAGATCAATGAGCATTTAAGTTCCTTAAAAGCCTGTTCCATCTCGGAAGTCCAGTTCACCTGGGTTGGTTGTTTCGGCGAGGATGTCTCGCGAAGTGGCGCATCAATAACTCGATAATCTGGTATCCAATGTCTGCAGTAATTTACCACACCAAGAAAGGACAAAAGTTCAGTTCGTGTAGTGGGAGGCGAGAGGTTAATGATGGCTGTGATGCGATCTTGTGACAGTGCTCTAAGGCCATGTGAAAGTTTGCAGCCCAAATATTGTAGTCTTTTGACACAATTGCATTTTTTCAACAGAGACCTTCTGTCCATCTTTAGCCAAACAGCGGAGCAATGTGACAGTGTCATGCATACAGGCAGCAGGTGCATCGGAGGCCACTAACAAATCATCGGCATGCTGAACCAAGGTGCTTTTGCGTGGCAGGTGGAGGTCTTTCAGGGTCCGGTGGACTGCAGAGGCATATACAGTGGGGCTCTCCGTGTGACCTTGGGGAAGCCGTGTCCATGTATATTGGCGGCCGCCGTAAGTAAAGGCAAAAAGGTATTGGCTGTCCGGTGACAATTTAATGGAGAAAAAGGCTGAACAGAGGTCGATGACAGAAAAGCAAGTAGCAGAGGCAGGGAAGCGAGTGAGGATGGCATTGGAGTCTGGCACTACTGGGGAACAGGGGATAACAATGGCATTGACTGCCCACAAATCTTGCACAAATCTCCATCGTCCGGGTTTTCCTGGCTTAGGAATAGGGAGGATAGGAGTGTTACAAGGACTTGTGGTAGGTACCAGGATGCCTTATTGTAGAAGGGAGTCAATAGCTGGTTTTATCCCTTCCTGTGCATTGGGTGACACATTGTACTGCCTAATAGACGGTAGGATGGCCCCTGGTTTCACAGTGACCGTGTGAGGTGGGGCCGAGATTACTAGGCCCGCGTGGTTGGCGTGCCGTGCCCATAAAGATGGTGGCACAGTGTCGAGCAATAAGGGGTTGTCATAGGAGGGGGAAAGCGGCGGGGTCTGCAAGGTACAAGTCGTCTTGCCGGATGAGGGAGGGCAGTGCACATAAAATTCTTCCTGTCCTAAACAGGCAATTTGCATCGAGTCGGGGTCTGTTGGATCCAAGGGTTAAAATTCCTGAGACATATTTCGAAGTCTGTGCACCATGGGCCCCAAGTCCTTGGGGCGTCACGGGGCTTTGACAATAATGGAAACATGGGGTAAAGAGGCAGGGTTATTTCGGAATAGCGGCCTCTGCTCGGCATTGAGCAGAACTTCTGCCACTAATCCCTCTTCACCCACATAATAAAATACAGTTAAGGTTAGTGTAGAAGGTAGATTGAGATAGGGGTCTACAACAGCCGAAAAAGAAGGATCAGGATGATCAAGGGAAGCGGCAGTGCAGTGGAGTTTACGCAGAAAACGACCGGTCCAAACGATCCAACGAACGAAACAGATCGTGGGAGATGGGGCGGCGCGTTCCAGATGTGAGAGTAACAGGTAAGAGTAGCATGTACAGGGTCGCCCGAAAATGTCCATGCGTACAGGGAAGGAATAGGAGAGGAAAGAGGCGGGGTTACAGTCATAGCTGCCTGCAAGAGGGGGAGACCAGAGTCAGGGATCTCTAAAATGAGGCCTTGTGGTGAACAGTGGATGGAGGCGTGGAGTTTGCAAAGGGTTTGGCGACCGAGTAGGGCCACTGGGCAAGAGGGGGAGAGTATAGTAATGTCGGGGACCGTTACTGGTCCAACGACAATGGGCACGGGAATAGAAAGTGGTTCAACCATAGGAACTCCAGAGACACCCACAGTGCAGACAGTTTTGGAGCTTAGAGAAAGAACCGCTGAGGGAGGTGCAGATGTGTGGGTGGCTCCGGAGTCCACCAAAACCGAGACGGTACGACCCCCCCATATAAATCTGAACTAAACAGAATTACATATCTACTATCACCTGTTTCTTTCCATACTTTATCATCCGGTGACCCTGGCAGAACCAGGGGGTCTCCTACCTTATTCTTACATTGAACAATTTTACCGTGACATTTCCTCGTTCCTTTTGAGTGGGCAAAAGGTCGTGGGTCGCCTTTCTCCGGAGGACACGTATTATTTGTCCCTGGGGGCAACTCTTCCTTCTTGGAGGCCGTTAAACCCATTTTCTCTCTGCTTCTTCTGCCTCCTCAGAACCTTCTTCATTCGTATATTGTTTCCTTTCTCTATTGATAAGCAGCATTAAACACAAAGAACAACCGCAACACCACAACGGAACTAATTCAAAAATATCAACACAGACAAGACAGAGACAGGTGCAAGCACACACAGAGACAGTTAATGTTAAGTTCTCAAGGTCAGCTAACCGGCTCACACCTGTCTCCTCAGGTCAACTATATTTTCGTTCTCCAACTCTTGTCTCGCGCGTCTTTCTCTAGGGCCAGATCAGCGGGTGTACTCAGGAGCCCCGAAAACGTGCCTGTTGGGTCAATTTGGTAGTTTAGTTGCAGCCACAGTCATCTCTGTCCCATATCTTGTCACCGCATTTTACTCACTTCCCATGTGTGAGATTTAGCTTCGTATACTCAACGGGATCAGGTATTCGGCCCAGCCGACTATGCCAGATTCCTAAATTTACTGGATTTTCCACTTATCTCCTTTTCAACTTCCCTTCACGGAATTGCTCACTTCCCATGTGTGAGATTTAACTTACTCAATTTTAGACCTTTTCTGATCAGATTTCAGCCAATTCTTCCTTGACCCCTCCAGTTCCCCTCTCCCAGTTATCTGGCCTTCACGTGGGGCCCAGTTGCCCTCTTAATTCCGGCACAGGCTGGGTGATTGAGACCCTAGGGTCGCAGAAAAGTTGACTTAGCCCTGATCCTGTCGATTAGTTTTTTCACTAAGTTCTTTTGGATCCTGTGAACTCAGGGATCCTGCCGACGACGCCAAATCTGTTGGAGAAAATCCAGATTATGCCCAATTGTTGAACAAATTCTCCGGACTCAGACGTTGAGAATCAAACACTTTATTGCATGATATCATGGGGCGCCCACCTTTCCTAAAGGCGGTCCAGTGCTACTCCAAAGTGCTACAGATCGCCGTGGACTTATATAGGATAAAAGAGGCAGAGATAACAGTTTCACAATTAGATAAGCACCCATAAGATGGTCACAAGACTGCCTACATGACGGTGCACCATGCAGAGTCCGTTATGAGTAAAGCGTTAGTTTCAACAATAACAAACTAAAATTCCTTATTTCAATGCCCACTCCAGACATCAAAGTGGCCGTAACGTCTGATTGTGTTTAGCTGCTCTGTCTACATTTTATGACTGTTGGTTAGATTAGCTACAAGCTGTGTCCTGTTTTTCTGCTTCTCCAAAGTTAAGTAATAATTAGCAAAGAACAGCAAAATTCTCCAACAACTATCTACATATTGTTTCAAGAAGCCCTCCTGGATGCTCCTTACAGATTCTGTCCCATAAACGCATTTAGCACTAAGTGAGTCCCGGTCAATGTAGGGGAAGTTAAAATCACCCACAACTATAACACTGTTGCTTTTACAACTTTCCAAAATCCGTCTACATATCTGCTCTTCTATCTACCGCTGGCTGTTGGGAGTCCTGCAGTAAACACCCAACATTGTGACTGAACCCTTCCTATTCCTGAGCTCTACCCATATTGCCTCGCTGCGTGAGCCCTCCGAGGCGTCCTCCTGCATTACAGCTGCGATATTCTCCTTAACCAGGACTGCAACTCCCCCACCCTTTTTACATCCCCCTCTGTCCCGCCTGAAGCATCTAAATCCCGGAACGTTTAGCTGCCAATCCTATCCTACCATCAACCAAGTCTCTATAATAGCAGCAACATAATAGTTCCAAGTACTAATCCAAGCTCTAAGTTCAACTGTCTTACCTGTTATGCTTCTGGCATTGAAACAAATGTACTTCAGACCACCAGTCCCTCTGCAATCAGCAACATCTCCCTGCCTGCTCTTCCTCTCAGTCTTACTGGCCTTATTTATTTGTTCCCCCTCAGTTATATCACCTGCTGACCTATTGGTCTGGTTACCAGCCCTCTGCCACGGTATTTTAGACCCTCCAGAGTGACGCTTGCAAACCTCACAGCCAGGACATTTGTGCTCCTGCGGTGCAGATGCAACCCGTCCTTCTTGTACAGGTCCCACCTGTCCCGGAAGAGATCCCAATGATCCAGATATCTGAAACGCTCCCTCCTACATCAGCAGTTCAGCCACGTGTTTAACTGCACTATCGTCTTATTTCTAGCCTCACTGGCACGTGGCACAGGGAGTAATCCCGAGATTACAACCCCAGATGTCCTGTTTTTTAACTTTCTACCGAACTCTCTGCACTCCCCCTGCAGGACCTCCTCACTCTTCCTGCCTATGCCGTTAGTACCAATGTGTACCACAACCTCTGGCTATTCACCCTCCGCCTTCAGAATGCCTCCTGCCCGTTCAGAGACATCCTTGACCCTGGCACCAGGGAGGCAACATACCATCCTGGAGTCTCCTTCACGTTCCCCTGACTATAGAGTCCGCGATAACTATTGCTCTTCTGCGCATTGTCACTTCCTGCTGTACATACAGAACCAGCCGTGGTGCCACTGCTCTGGCTGCTGCTGTTGCTTTCCACTGATATTCCATACCGCCCCAACAGTATCCTAGAAGTTATACTTGTTAGAGAGGGGGATAGCCACAGGGGATTTCTGCACTAACTGCATGCCGCTTCTGGCGGTCACCCATCCATCTACCTGCACCTTGGGTGTAACCACGTCTCTAAAACTCCTGTCTATGCCACCTGCATGCTCCTAAATGCATCCAAATGCTGCTCCAACCGATCCATGCGGTCTGTGAGGAGCTGCAATTGGGTACACTTCCTGCAGATGTAGTTGTCCAGAACGCTGGAAGCGTCACGTACAAGAACAAAGAACAAAGATCAGTCCAGCACAGGAACAGGCCATTCGGCCCTCCAAGCCTGCGCCGATCTTAATGCCTGCCTAAACTAAAACCTTCAACACTTCTGGGGTCCGTATCCCTCAATTCCCATCCTGTTCATGCATTTGTCAAGATGCCTCTTAAACGTCTATGGTACCTGCTTCCACCACCTCCCCCGGCAACAGGTTCCAGGCACTCACCACCCTCTGTATAAAGAACTTGCCTCGCAGATCCCTGTCCCTCTCGCCTTAAGCCTATGTGCCCTCGTAACTGACTCTTCCACCCTGGGAGAAAGCTTCTGACTATCCACTCTGTCCATGCCGCTTATAACTTTGTCAACCTCTATCATGTCGCCCCTCCACTTCCGTCGTTCCAATGAAAACAATCCGAGTCTATCCAACCTCTCCTCATAGCTAATGCCCTCCAGACCAGGCAACATCCAGGTAAACCTCTTCTGTACCCTCTCCAAAGCCTCCACGTCCTTCTGGTAGTGTGGCGACCAGAATTGCACACAATATTCTCAGTGTGGCATAACTAAAGTTCTGTACAGCTGCAGCATGACTTGCCAATTTTTATACTCTATGCTGTGACCGATGAAAGCAAGCATGCCATATGCCTTCTTGACTGGCTTATCCAGCTGTGTTGCCACTTTCAGTGACCTGTAGACCTGTACGCCCAGATCTCTCTGCCTGTCAATACTCCTAAGGGTTCTGCCATTTACTGTATACCTCCCACCTGCAGTAGACCTTCCAAAATGCATTACCTCACATTTGTCAGGATTAAACACCATCTGCCGTTTCTCCACCCAAGTCTCCAACCGATCTATATCCTGCTGTATCCTCTGACATTCCTCATCACTGTCCGCAACTCCACCAACCGTTGTGTCATCTCCAGACTTACTAATCAGACCAGCTACATTTTCCTCCAAATCATTTATATATACTACAAAGAGCAAAGGTCCCAGCACTGATCCCTGTGGAACACCACTAGTCACAACCCTCCATTCAGAAAAGCACCCATATACTGCTACCCTCTGTCTTCTATGACCGAGCCAATTCTGTATCCATCTTGCCAGATCCCCTCTGATCCCGTGTGACTTCACCTTTCGTACCAGTATGCTATGTCAAAGGCTTTACTGAAGTCCATTTAGATAACATCTACTGCCCTTCCTTCATCAACCATCTTCGTCACTTCCTCAAAAAACTCAATCAAATTAGTGAGACATGACCTCCCCTTCACAAAACCGTGCTGTCTCTCGTTAATAAGTCCATTTGGTTCCAAATGGGAGTAAATCCTGTCCAGAAGAATCCTCTCTAATAATTTCCCTACCACTGACGTAAGGCTCACCGGCCTATAATTTCCTGGATTATCCTTGCTACCCTTCTTAAACAAAGGAACAACACTGGCTATTCTCCAGTCCTCTCGGACCTCACCTGTCGCCAATAAGTATGCAAAGATGACCTCCCGCATCTCACAGAAGAAGCACTTTACCCCTCTAACTGACATTTCTAACACTAATTAATAAATCAATTTCAAATAAATACTCATTTACTTATTGAATCATTACTAAATTAAGTTACAATTAACTATATGGTCCCTAGTGCTGGATTTCTATTGTAAATATTAAATGTTAAATACAGTAATCTCCTCCCTCCGGTTTAGTTACTCCTCTGCTTATTAGTTAATTAGTTAATTCGGGTTTTAATCAATTTTAATCAATGTTTCATTTTCAAATTCTGTGCAGATTCCCTACCAGCCAATCAGGTCACAGCTTTCCTGTGACATCCCTTTTTTCAGTTTTTTTTCACCCAGGGTAACTTACCAGTCTGGAACTCTGCCCTCCGAGTATTCGCCCTGGGTGTAGGCCACAAATCCCCAAAACAAGTTTTTTATACTTACCTGTCCAGAACACCACCCTTCGAGTCTTCTCCCTGGATGTCGGCCGCGAATCCCCGTTGTAAGGTCTTTATACTTACCCATCCAGAACTCCGCCCTCCGAGTCTTCGCCCTGGATGTAGGCCACGAATCCCCGAGGTACGGTTTTTATCCTTACTGGTCCGGAACTCCACCCTCCGAGTCTTCTTCCTGGATATCTCCTCCTCTATCTCTCCCTGACTGTTTGGAGGCCTGTAGTACATTCCCAGCCAAGTGATTGCCGTTTTTGTTTCTCAGTTCTACCCATATGGTCTCATTTGACGAACCTTCTAAGATATCATCCCTCCTTACTTCCGTAATTGACTCCTTGACCAACAGTGCAATGCCACCTCCTCTTTCGCCCCCTCCTCTACCGCGCCTGAAGATTCTATACCCTGGAATATTGATCTGCCTGTCCTGCCCTTCCCTCAAACATGTCTCTGTGATGGCAATAGGATCATCTGCCCATGTGTTAATCAATTCATCGGCTTTACTTGTAAGACTCCTTGTGTTAAAATAGATGCAATCCAGCCTTGCATTATTTGCATGTGCCTTAACCGGTCTACATTTCATCTGCCTTCCAGACTGACTCAGTGTGTCTTCTATATTTGTCTGTGCATCACCTCCTACTGTACACCCACTCTGTATCCCATCGCTCCTCCAAATTAGTTTAAACCCACCCTCCCCCACCCCCTCCCCCGTCACCCAACAGCACTAGCAAACCTCCCAGCAAGCTGTTGGTCCAGTTCTGGTTCAGCTGCAAGCCGTCCGTCTTGTACAGGTCCCACCCCCGCTGGAAACAGACCCAGTGATCCTTGATTCCCTTTAAAAAAAACTACTCACTGTATAAAAAAACTGTAGCCCTCATCGTTCTCTTTACTTCTGTTACTAACCCAGCCATTTAGAGTTATTCCCGAACAGCAGTTACTCACTAACCAATCACCTTGCAGCTTTCCTGTTCACTTTGTTTTCAAACTCTCGTTCTCTCTCTCCCGGTCTCTTTATGCTCCGGCTCCACTCTTGCTGTTTTCTGGTCTCTGAGACGCCCATATTAATGCCCTGGGAACGCGAGTTTAAATCCCACCATGACAGCTGGTGGAATTTAAATCCAATTAAATAATCAAAAATCAAAAATAAAAGTGCAATCTGGAGTTGAAAGCTAGTCTCAGCAATGGTGCCATGAAACTAGCATCAATTGTCGCAACAACCCATCTGGTTCACCAATGGCCATAGGGAAGCGGATCTGCCGTCCTTAACTGGTTTGGCTTACATGTCACTCCAGAGCCACAGCAATGTGATTGACTTTTAACTTCCCACTGAAATGGCCTAGAAAGCCATTAGATTGTCAAGGAAAATTAGGGATGGGCAACAAGTCCTTGCCAGCGACGCTCAAATCCCATGAAAGAATAATCTGGGTTTAAACTATTCAACTTAAATCTTATTCACCCATGCCCGCCTTAATTAAGTATCTAGTTGAACTTTTGGATGAGATAACAGGGAATGTTGATGAAGGAATTTGGTGAATGCTGTCGCTATGGATTTTAAGAATGTGTGCAACAAAGTCTTCTTCTTAGGCAGTCCCTCGGGAACGAAGATGCCTTTCTTCTCCTCCAGAGTTGTATGTCCTTTGTTGACTGAATAGTTGAATTCTGGATCCGCTCACTGTGCCACAATTAGGACAGGTGGTGTTTCGTGAGGCGAGAGAATGGGACGCTCGAATTTCCGAACGCTCCTTCTGCTGTTTGCACTTGGTTCGCCGCCTGAGCAAGTCTATGTTGTTCGAACTCGCTGGCACCATCCAGGATGCGTCTTCTCCATTTTGGGCGGTCTCAGGCAAAAGGATCCCACACATCAGTGGAGATGTCACTTTTATTTTTGGAGGCTTTAGGGACATCCTTGTAGTGTTTCATCTGCTCTCCTGGCATCCTCTTGCCGTGACGGAGCTCGGAGTAGATAACTTGCTTGGGGGGTCCTGCATCAGGCCTCTGAACTATGTGGTTCAACCGACATAACTGACTAACAATGACCAGTGTCTTGACGTTTGGGATTTCGGCCTGAAAGAGGAGATGGCTATTGGAGCGCCTGACCTGGCATTGAGTTTGCAGGATCTTGCAGAGGCACCACTGGTGATATCTGTCCAGGGCTTTGAGATGTCCGCTGTACATGAGGGGTTTCAGGGACCTTTTGTCACAGTAGTCTTTGTTTAACAAAGTGCCATATTAAAGGCTGGTTGACAAAGGTGAGGTTCATATAATAGGAGGGTCAGTGTGCAATTGGATACACAAATGGTTCAACTACAGAAAACAGCAAAGCGTGGCAAATAGCTGCTTTTCAGACTGCAATATGCTCGACTGTGATGTTCCCCAACGGTTTGTAAGAAGTCCTTTTTTTTTTAGCTGTATGCAAATCAGTTAAATCTTGTAATAGAGTCGAATTTGAAAATTTGCCGATGGCGCCAAACGGTGCAGATGATATGAACTACCTACAAAAGGACATAGACAGGTGAGCAGTTTGGGAAGACAAGTGATAGATGGAATTTCAGACAGAAACGAGGTAGGTAATGCATTTTGGCAGAAGGTATATGTGAGGCAATGGCGCACTTCTAAAGAATATGCAGGAACAGAGGGACCCGGTGGGGCATGCCCATCGGTCTTTGAATCTGTCAGGACATATTGAGAGACTGGTTAGTAAAGCATATGTGATCTCAGGCTTCATCAATGGACACATAGAGTACAAAAACAAGAAGTTTTGCAGGAACGTCATCAAGTTCTGGCGAGACCCCAAATAGATTATTGCATCCAGCTCTGACATCACACTTCAGGAAGGATTCCGTGTCCTTGAGAGGATGCTGAGGTAATTTAACAGAATGATTCCAGGGCTGGGGGATTTTGGTTACAGGGTAATGTTGGAAAAGCTAGTGGTGTTCTTCTTGAAGAAAGGAGATTCAGGGGTGATATCATAAAGTTTTATAATTCCATGACAGGCTGACATCCGTTAGACAAGGAAAAACTGTTCCCATGAACTATTGGTACAAGGACTAGGGGACAAAGATTAAAGGTTTTGGGCAAGAGATGCGAGGGAATGTACGTTTCTTTTAGGTCGCAAATGGTACTGATCTGGAACTGGCTGCCCATGACGGTGATGGAAGTGGAGGCAATCAATGATTTCAACAAAAATTTGGATGGGTGCTGAAAAATAAATCTTCAAGGTCTATGATGATCGAGCGGGAGAGTGAGACTGACTGGATGGCTCCGAAGTGAGCCAGCATAGGCCGAATGGCCTCCGCCTTTGCTGTAAATGAATCAATGTGTCTATATCCCTTATCTTTCCCAAGGTTATTCAGAATGCTCTGAGGAGAGAGACACAATTAAATAAGGAAACATAAGAAGTCACCAAAACCTTGGTAAGAGAGCGAGTTTCAATGAGGATATGAATGGAAGAGTGGGAGATGGAGAGATGCGAAGAACAGGCAAGTTTTCCCAGAGTTGTATTTAATCAACTAAGACATGGGCATGGATTGTAAGAGGGCAAGACTGGAGGATAATACAATCAAACAATAGCAACTTGAATTTATATAGCACATTTAAGGGAGAAAAATGTTGAAGGACAATTCACAAAAGCTATATTGAGAGGCCAGTAGATCCTGCCCAAAAAAGGTATTAGGGGAGCTAACCATAAGCTCAGTCAGAGGATTGTATTGCTATCAGGGCTTATATGAGGAGAAGAGTGGATGCTGGAGGGGATTAAGGACAGAATTCTGCTGCATAGATTTGATAACAGCAAGAAGGTAGTCGGCAACAACAAAAAGCCGATGGGGTAAATGCGGTTTGTTTCATTTATAGTAGCTTCCAGAAGGCATTCGACGAGATTTCACATCAGAGACATCGAAAAATAAAGCACCTGAACTTGGACGCAACCTATTGTCTGGGATGTGGAGTTGTCCAGGAGCGAGGAGACAGAGTAGGGCCAAAGGCTATGTGCTGAAATTGTCAGCATGTTCTTATTGATGTCTCCCAGCAATCTGGACTTGGGTGGCATCTTTTCACGAAATTTCTAGCTGAATAGGTTGAGGGAATGAAGGGCCATCTATCAATATTTGCTGAAGAGTGCAATTTCAGTTGCACAGGAACTAGTAGAAATGAGAGGGGAAAAAACAAGGAAAAAAGAGACGTTGATTGTTTAAATGATTGGTAAAACTGGGGGAGATTGGGTTCAATGTGGGGAGGTGTGAAGTCTTCTATTTTGCACCAAAGAAAGATAGATCAGAGTACTTTCTTCATTGTGAGAGCCTCGGGGCTGCGGAGAAGTAGATCGATTTGCATGACCAAGTACAAAAATCACGAGGGGTAAAAGGGAAATCTTATAACTTTTCGATGGATTTTTGTGAGACAAGTGTTTTAAGCGTTGTAGCAATATAACAGAAAATTGTATTAGTAGGGATATAGGAGGTTGAAATGCATTGAAGGAAAAATAAGCTCGAGGCTTCGGGGGTGCTCCATCCAATGTAGGTCAGCAAAGAGAGCAGTGATTTGTGAAGAAAACCTGGGAGGGCATTGGATAAAGACATCTGTGGTTTGGATCAATAAGCAAATGAAAGGTGGATGATGGGAGGTCAGTCTGGCGTCCCTTGGTATAGTTGAGTCTGGATGTGACAAAGACATGGACAAATGTTTCAATATCCGTTGGGCTGAGAAAAGAATGGAGTCGCAGGTGATACTGAGGTGGAAGTTGGTGATCTCTGTCAAGGAGTGACACATGTGTATGGAGCATAATTTGGGGACAATTACTGCGCTGAGTGTCACTTGGAGCCAGCAGCCGTCGTGTGCCTTGGAATTGGTGCCTGGGATAGACAGTTTGTGAATGGGACGAAATGTGTTGGATTTAGTCCTGTCGATGTTTGATCGGAGAAATTTGTGACCATCCAAAATAGCATTTTGGATAAACAGTCTGATGACACATAGACAATGGGGGCAGCTTTGAGAGAGAGAGAGAAAACATGGATGTCATCTGCGTACAAGTAAAATCTTATCCCACACCTGTCGGTGAAAGGTCCAATAGGAAGTTGTTATTGAGCATGAAGAGAGACATCAAAGTTAATGCTGATGTGGGCTGAGGGGAGATTCTGTATCTGATCAGATGGATAACTGTGAAAACAAAGAGGGAATTCCCACCAAAAGGCCAGTGTCAGAGGAATGAAGAGGTAGCTGATTATCCGAGAGGAAGTAGAGTTGGCCATGTTTTTTTATTCTTTCATGGGATGTGGGCGGCGCTGTCCAGGCTAGCATTTATTGACCATGCCTGATTGCCCTTTAGAATGTGGTGGTGAGCTGCCTTCTTGAACTGCTTCAGTCCATGTGAGATAGGTGTACCCACAGTGCTGTTTGGAAGGGAGTTCCAGGATTTTGACCCAGCGACAGTGAAGGAACGGCAATATAATTCCAAGTCAGGATGGTGTGTGACCTGGAGGGGAACTTGCAGGTGGTGGTGCTCCCATGCATTTGCTGCCCTTGTCCTTCTAGGTGGTAGAGGTCGCGGGTTTCGAAGGTGCTGTCTAAGGACCCTTGGTGCGTTGTTGCAATGCATTTTGCAGATTGTACACACTGCTGCCACAGTGTGTCTGTGGTGGAGGCAGTGAATGTTTGTGGAAAGAGTGACAATTAAGAGGGCTGCTTTGTCCTGGATGGTGTCGAGCTTATTGAGTGTTGTTGGAACTGCACCCCTCCAGGCAAGCGGAGAATATTCCATCAATCTCCTGACTTGTGCCATGTAGATGGTGGACAAGCTTTGGGGAGTCAAGAGATGAGTTACTCGCCGCAGGATTCCTAGCCTCTGGCCTGCTCTTCTAGACATGTATTTACATGACTAGTCCAATTCAGTTTCTGATCAATGGTAGCCCCGAGGATGTTGATAGTGGGGGTTCAGCGATGTTAATGCCATTGAATGTCAAGGGCAGATGGTTAGATTCTCTCTTGTTGGAGATGGTCATAGCCTGGCACTTGTGTGGTCCGAATGTTAATTGCCACTTATCAGCCCAAGTATGGTTATTGTCCAGGTCTTGCTGCATTTCTACACGGACTGCTTCAGTATCTGAGGAGTCGCGAATGGTGTTGAACATTGTGCATTCATCAGCGAACTTCCCCACTTCTGACGTTATGTTTGAAGGAATATCATTGATGAAGCAGCTTAAGATGGCTCTGCCGAGGACACTAGCCTGAGGAACTAATGTAGTAATGTCCTGGAGCTCAGATAATTGACCTCCTACAACCACAACCATCTTCCTTTGCGTTACATATGACTCGAACCAGCGGAGAGTTTTCCCCCGATTTCCATTGACTTCAATTTTTCTCAGGCTCCTTGATGCCATATGCGCTCATGTGTTGCCTTGAAGTCAAGGGCAGTCACTGTCCAATATATGTTTTGCCAGTGGCCGATGGTCTGAGGCAGGGCTAGTGGCCGTCATGTTAGCGAGGCAAATGTAAGCATCTTTCATGATGGAGGGGATATGAGATCGGAAGCTCAGATCGGAAGGATGGCTGGGGTAAAGGTTAATAAACATTATATGCGGCCTGAGACAACAGCGACAAATGGGAATGAGTTCGGTGCAGTTAATAGTAGGGCAAAAGATGATCGCTTCGGTGTTCTGTACGTTTAATTGGAGAGAAACATAGCTCTCACAAAGCAGACAGCTGTAGTCTGATCACACAAAGGCAGTGGAGGGTCAAGAATGATGGTGGAGAGCTGGAGTTGTCTGTTGTCAGCATACATGTGGAAGATGACCCCATGTTTGGCCATTGGGAAGAATGTAGAAGTGGAAGAGGAGGATGCAAAAATAGTAAGTTCCAGGACTGGTGTTTGAACAGTGTTTGTAATGGGAGGAAAAGCCATTGATGGAGATGTTCTGCCTGTGATCTGATCGATGAGATCGGAACCAAGCAAGGGCAGTCCTTCCATAAGAGGCCAATGTCGGAGGTATGGAGCGTTCATGGTTTAGGTTTGATGTCGTTTTGCAGGAGTGTGGTGATGGTGGTGGCTTAGGTCATGAACAGATGTTACCTGAGGATGATAATTTTAATTGTAAGGTGTTGGGCGGATTGAGATCTAATCAAAGTCAGTGAATGCGACAGTGTTGGGCGAGCAGAACGAGTTGAGGGCTGGAGTTGTACAGCACCGTGTTGGATGGAAAGGAGTTTGAGGTCGAGGTGCCAGTCAGGAGTGAATCAGAGGGATATTTTCAGGAAGTGGCACAGTTCGAATTTTACAGGAACCACTGTAGAATAAATCGCTAAACATGTGAAATAAAAATAACAGAGAGAGGAGTGTCATTCTCCTCGTGACACCTACACGAAGTTATCAGCTGCAATCCTGCACACGGATGCAACAGTCCCCATGTAAAATGTCGCATTTTAGCTGCTCATGTCCTTGTATTCAGTGTATACTGAAGATAAATCGGTGACATTTATAAGTGAACTGTTATGAATGAATATTATGATTGAAATTATATTAAACCAGTAAACAACGCTCTGGATTATCGTGGGATCAATCCTGTTCAATTACCATTTTCAGCAGATGTCTGATTAAGATAATGTGCTGGATTTTGTGATGTTTGTTTTGTATGCACCATTTTATTTACAATACAGTCAAAGTTGCTGATGTAATGTGTTTGTTCACTTGACTGCCACTAATAACAATGATCAGGTGTATAGCCATGTCAGTGGAGACATATCCCCTGTATAAATCACTGCCTATTGGAATGGATCAGCTCAGAGTGACTGCCAAGGCTGTGAGTTTCAGACCAACACAAGTCATGGCTTCGCACAGAAGCGAAATATCCAGCAATGCATCAGATAGAACGTATTTACTCTCCAAATCTTGCAGCCTTTGGAGTTTCCGGTAAGCAGAATTCTCCTCCAGCTGTTAATGGTGTAAATTAGTATTAATTTTACTGCCGTACCTGAAAGTGCTTTACTCCCTATATCTTTTACACTGCCGTGTGTTCAGTTTGATCAGTTGAATGATGGAGGGTCCCACGTGTCTGTTCATTTGGTCCTGTCGCTGCTGCCGAATAACTTTGATCTCTGTTCGCCCATTCCTTGCATTATTATTGGTTTATTCTTTGTACTGAACGTATTGGTGCATGATAAAATATCTTCAGATTCTAAATGTATGAGTTTCTTTATGTCTCTCATGATTTTGTTAACCTCACACAAGAGTTTTATTAGGTTAATGTCAAAACTATTTGCACTGGAATCAGGTGCGAGGGTCATGTACGTAAGAATATAAGCAATAGGAGAAGGCGTAGGTCATTTGGCCCCTCGAGTTTTCTTCTCCTTTCTGTACGATCATTCCGGATCTGATCTAGGCCTCAAATGCACTTTC
The DNA here is from genome assembly GCF_036365525.1 of Heterodontus francisci. NCBI lineage: Eukaryota > Metazoa > Chordata > Chondrichthyes > Heterodontiformes > Heterodontidae > Heterodontus > Heterodontus francisci. The sequence goes on from NC_090391.1 coordinate 41,788,599, forward strand.
CCACTTCCTTCTCATCACCATTGAGTTCACTATAGTTCAAAATTCTCTCGATCATCGACTTGAATATAATCAATGGCTCAGCCTCCACAGCTCTCTGGGCACGAGACTTCCAAAGATTCCTCAACCTTTTAGAAAATAAATTCCCCCTCATCTCCTTCTGAAATGCTCGGCCGATGCCCCCTAGTTCTGGATTCTCTCTCGAGGGGAAACTGCCTCTCACCATCCACCTATCAAGCTCCCTCAGAATTTAACATGTTCCAATGCTTCTCTCATACTTCTAAACTCGAAAGAGGATCTGCCCAACCTGTTCAACCTTTCCCCACACGAAAGCCCCTTCAACCCGGGAGTCAAATCGTGAACGTTCTCTGAACTGCTTTCAGTGCATCTCCTTAAGGAGACCAAAACTTTACACAATAATCGAGCTGTGGCCCAAGCAATGTTTAAAACTATTACCAGGCCATCAGGAGTTGTGAACAGTTTCACTTTGCAGAGCAAACCTGTCTTGGAATATTACTTCATAAAACTAATTTCGGTGATGATTGATGACACAGCTCACAGTCTCAGTGTTATAAGGAGGCAGTACAGTTTCCTCCTTCCCCAACGTCATGTGTCAGTTTCACTCGGATTTCAGTATTTTAATTGGTCATCACTGTCGTTGTATAGTTTCCTTATGTGAATCTAACGCTGCTACAAAAGTCTGGCAGCTGAACTGAGTTTGCTGCTGACACTTTGGCATCTCCTTCTCTAATTCACTGCGGATGAATTTATGTACTTCACTTGACTTCACTGTAATAGTAAAAATGTTAATTTTATGTTGTATCAATGTGCGTTGTCTCTGTTTGCATCCCGAGTCCTTCTTGTTATTTGCAGATTATAAAACACGGTGTTGTTTCTGTTTTGTTCATTGAACCAGCCCACATACTTCCTCTGAACTTAAAAATTACAACAGAAAGAATTTCAATTACTTTGAAATAAAAACAGAATGTGCTGGAAATACTCAGCAGGTCTGGCATCATCTGTGGGGAGAGAAGCACAGTTAATGTTTCAGATCTGTGACCCTTCATCAGAACTGGCAAAGGTTGGAACAGAATTAGGGTTTCAAGCAAGTGAAGGGGGCGGAGAGTGGTTTGGTGCTGAAGAGAACCGAAGGGAATGTGTGTGATAGGGCAGAGGGCAGGAGAGATAAAATAACATAGTTGGCCTGAGACAACAGCAAAGAGGGTGTTACTGTTGAAAGACAAAGCATTAGTCCAGAGAGAGTGTTGATCGGAGAATAATAAGCAACCCTGTCTGCATGAAGAACAGGCAAATGGTTAAAAATACAATACAATATAAATAATAAAAATATAAAAACAAAAAAGGCCAGCCTTGCTCGGAAATTATTGAACTCAGTGTTCACTCCGCAAGGCAGTAGACTTATCAGGTGCTGCTCCTCAAGCTTGCATTGATGTTCACTGGAACACTGCGACAGGCCAAGGACAGAAATGTGGGCATGTGAGCTGGGGTGTGGTGCTAAAATAGCAAGCGACCAGAAGATCGGGGTCATGCTTTCACATTGAGTTGAAGTGTTCCACAAAGCGGTCACACAATCTCCATTTGGTCACCCAATAGAGAGACACCACCATTATGTAGGGCAAGCGGTGGTGTAGAGGCATTGTCGTTAAACTAATAAACCAAGCATTCGAATTTAATAAGTCAAGCGTTCGAATCCACCTCGGCAGAAAATGGAATTTGATTTCATTTCGTAAATTTGGAATGGAAAGTTGATCTAATAATGATCCTGAAACCATTGCCGATTGTTGCAAAAACCCATCTGGTTCATTAATGCCCTTTTGGGAATGAAATCTGTGGTCTTTGTGCTGGTATGTGATTCCAGACCCACAGCAAGGTGGTTGACTTCTGAAATAGCCTAACAAGCCAATCAGTTGTATATAACTGCAAAGCAATCAATAAAAATGAAACTCGACTGAGGCAATAACCATCTTCAACAAGAGTGAATCTAGCCATCTATGCTTGACATTCAATGGCGTTACCAATGTTGAATTCCTCACGATCTACATACTGGGGGCTAACCGAAACAGAACTGGGGTCGCCATTATGTTTCAATAATTCTCTCATACATTTTAACTTTAAAGTGTCCCGGCCCAACCTGCTCAACCATTCCTCACAACGAAGCCTCTTCACCCCAGAAATCAACACAACAAACCTTCTCTGAACTGTCCTCAATGCATCGATATTGTTCCTGGAATGACACAACAATTGCACACAGGATACTAGGTATAGTGCCAACAACGTTCTAAGAACATTTTCACTTTGTGGAACTAGCCTGTCCTTTAATATTACTTCATAAATCTAATTTGGATGACTTATAATGACACAGTTCACAGTCTGGCAGGCACCGAAGATGGGGCAGGAGGGTGGGTAATGAATGCAGGAGAATGGGCTTTTCAAAGGGGTGGGTTGTTTTCTGCTGGGCCACTCTATGGGCCACAGATTGCCCACGCAGGCGGATCCGCAAGCCCACAGGGAGGACACTTCATTTTCCTCGGCTTAAATCCAGCAGCGGCAGGAAGATGCCCTTAAGCAGATAATAATTGGCCTCTAAAGGCCCTCAATTAGCCTCTGGGCGGGGCGGCCTTTCCCACTTACAACCTGGTGCAGTGCAATGGAAAGATGACGGGCCATCCCTCCCCTGCCAGCCAGTGCACATCTATGGAACACACGCCTCCTAGCCAGTCTCTGGGAGTGGGGTGGCATTAAATCCAGGCCTAGGATTCATCGCACTTCCCCCTTGGGAAAAAGAATGCCTTACTACAAATAAGGATTTCGTTCAAACAGTTAGAAAATACAATAAGTTCTTCATACTGTAAACATGTTATTACAAATAACTATTGTGTACTGCAGAAGTGACACTTTCCGATGCAAACATGAAACACATACCATATTTTACTAACACGATTTACTATTTAACTGACAGTGGCTGCTCGCCTCATCAATGTTCAACTATCCTCTGCTTTCGGTATCAAATTTCGCCGAGATGGAAAACTCTTCAACCTCAGTCGCCTCTGTGCCAAAACTAAACTATGCGCCATGGACGTACATGATCAATAGTTTGTGGGTGACTGCAGTGCCATTGCCCACTCTGCTCCAGATTTCAAAGTCACTCTTGATATCTTCACTTCTACATGGAAGGAACGTGAATGTTCTTTCATGTTGTCAAAACAAAACTGATATAACAGCCTATTTCTGGTTATCCAAATATTCCAAATCAGATATACGTTGAAGGAAAGACTGTGGAATACGTTTATAACTTCCCATAATTTGGCAGCTACCTCTATATGAAGGCCACGATTGATGGGGAGATCCAACACAGGATCAACTGTGCCAGCTCAGCCATCTATAAACGACAGCACCGAGTGTTTTGACAATATAGACTTCTGCAAGTCAACAAAGGTCCTAGTGTAAAAACAGTTGTCTTCACCATAATCCTGTTCTGCAGTGCGACCTGAACTGTGTATCAGCGACACATAGAATTGTTGGATAAATTTCATCAGCAATTCCTCTGCTGCATACTTCAGATTAACGAGAAGGACCATCGAAAACACACTAGTTTCTTTTTTGAAACTAGCTCCACAAGCATTCACACAAATTGCCTTAAAAAAAACAACTTCGGTGGACAGGAAACTATGTTTGGATCGTCTCCCCCGCCAGGTCCTGTTTTCCAAATAATCAAATGGCCAATGTTACAGGAGAGGGCAAAGGAAATGCTTACAAGACACACTGAAGCTCTCTCTGAAGCGCGGCAGCATTGACATTGATGACGGGAGGTGATCAGAACGGTGACAACTTGTCCGTCATGCTTTTTGTCCAATCGCCTTAGTGAGGAGGCAGAGTGACAGGAGAGAAGAAAGGAAAATGAAGCAAATCCCAGACTCAGGATCTCAGTACCTCGTGTGAAGTCTGGTCCCATGTGCCCAAAGATCTGTGGGTGGAGAATCGGCCGTTCAGTCACATGAAGACACATGGCAGCAACTTGCAAATCTGTTTAGACGTCATCCTTGAATCAAGGGACAGCCGACAATTTTAGAAAATTTACCAATAACAAAGTTAAGTTTAATAGGATTCAGACTTGGTAAAATTCTCACATTTCAGAGCTTTCCTTCAGATTTACACCTTCTCTTTGAACTCTGGTCAGAGCATCAGCAATGACATTACTTTTCCCTGCAGGATGTACAATGTGCAGTGCAAATGGCTGTAACAATATTCTCCAAAGAAACAACATGGCTTTCTTTGTCCTACTTTTTCTGTAGAAAAACGAGTGGGTCCTGATCCTTTAAAAGGAATATTTCCCCGTGAATTATGGTTACATCTGCAGTAAACTGTTGTAAAGCCCGTACAAGATGAAAGCACTCGTGAAATCCCAAAACAGAAGCTGGTGAAAATTGATTTAAATTCGACTAATTAATTAAATCAATTAAATAATGGAAATCAATTTGGAATTGAAGGCTGTTCTCAGTAATGGTGCCATGAAAACTTACACTGGGTGTCGCAAAATCCCACCTAGTTGCCCAATGCCGTTCAGGGAAGGAAATATGCTTGTCTGCTTTACATGTGACTCCAGATCAACAGCAATACTGTCAACCGTTAACTGCCCTCTTAAATGGCCTCGCAGACCATTCACTTGTCAAAGGCAATTAGGGATGGGCAGTAAATGCTGGCTGTGCCAAGGATGCCCACTTCCCAATCCTGCAACATCAACTCTTCTGCATTGGGGAAAGCAGTCTTTACTTCGTTCTAGTCAGCTGAAGGGGATGAGTACACATCCATAGCTTTCCTTTTGCAAAGTGTCTCCAGGAGTTTGTCTAAGATAATTTGGGCTACTCCATATTTTGGCAGTTTCTCAAATGACACAATGTAAACTTCTACTCACTCTTCACTAAATTTAGGTACCAGGTATATATACTTTGTCAAATCAAAGCTACGAGGTATTTCCCATTGGTTAAACTCATCCTTCACCTCCAAATCACGTCCTTCAGCTTTAAGCCTTCCATTCTCAATTGAAGATTTAATGCAAATTAAACATGAACAACAATTAAATCACTTTTCATGTTTGCATATCTAAAACGTTACAAGTTAATTAGCATATGCAACAACAACAGTTAGGACTAATCCTCTGAACAGCATTATCAACAAGATGGTGCCAAACAGTTCCACAGTACAAGAAAATCACGAATTTTTACCAATACTTTTTTACGTCCTCACCTCCAAGATGCAGATATGGAAGCAGTGAATGAGTGTTTCATTGTCAGATGGACTGAGGCAGTGCGAGAAGCTGGCAATGTTAGGCAGGCGGAAATTGGTATATTTTATGGTGGAAGGGCTCTGAGATCTGAGAGTCAGGTCAGAGAACAACAGGAAAAACTTAAAATGCATATATATTCAGCCTGACACAACAGCTCGTATGGGGAACGGAATAACTGAAATGAGCATGGATTTGTGGTAGAGCGACAGATGATTGATTTGATATTCCATATAGTTACTTGGATAAAATTGCAGCTTCTGCTAAACTCTCAGTTGGAGTCTGGTCACACGGATGAAGTGGAGGTTCGAGAGAGATGGACGAGAGCTGGACCAGGGTATTGTCAGCACACACGTGGAAGATGACCCCGTGTCTGTAGATGCTGTTGATATTGGGAAGCATGTAGATGTGGAAGAGGAGGAGGCAAAATCGTAAGTTCAGGCGAATTAACAGTCCTGGTAGGTGGAGGGAATCCATTGTGGGAGTATGTGTGACTATTATCGCACAGATAAGACAGAACCAAAAAAGGGCAGTCCCACCAAAAGTGCCCAGTGCCAGAGGTATGGAGAGGTCATGGGCGAGGTTTGATGCAGGTTTGGTGGAATGGGTGGAGATGGTAAATTTAGAGACCACCATCAGGTTTTAAGCTGAGGACGAGAATTTCACATTTAAGCCGTTGAGCAATTTGAAAGCTAATGCGGGTCAGTGAAAGCCATTGCGTTGTGCGAGTTACTGGACCTTTCGGGGATTGGAGATGTACGGTAGAGGTTTTGATTGAAGGAAGGTGAGGGTTGGGTTGCCGGTGAGGAGTGAATTAGAGTAATATTGTCAGAAAGTGGCCCAGTTCTAATTTTCCTCGAGCCATTAACCACTGCAGAATGAACTGATAAACATTTGCAATAAAATAACAGAGAGTGGAATGTCAATGGAGCACACTCAGAGTCTATCCCCTGATATCACCCATCGTAAGTTCTCAGCTGTAAACCTGAACATGGATTTAACTGTCCTCGTGTCAAAGTTTGCATTTTAACTACTTGTGCCCCTAGATTCAGTGTATAATGTGGAGATACCTGTAGCATTTATACATGAATCATTAGGGGTGAAAATTGTCATTACAATTACATGAAGCCTCCATGTGAAGCCGCTCATTATTGTTGGATCTGCCTTGTAGGATTACGTTTTTCAGCCTTATTCCCAAGAGAAGTCTGATTAAGATATTTTGCTGGACTTCGAGATATTTATTTTGTATGCACCATTTTAATTACAAGGCAGCTGATGTTATGTGCTTGTTCAAGTGACTGTCACTAATCGCAATGATCAGGGGTATAACCATGTCAGTAGAGACTTGCCCCCTTTATAAATCAGGTCCTATTAGTATGTACCAGCTCCGAGTGACTGCCAGAGCTTTGGGATTCAGAACAACTTCAGTTGCTGCTTCTCACAGAAATGGTATATCCAGTAATATATCAGATTGAGGACATTTACTATCCAATTCTTGCGACCGTTGGAGTTCCCGGAAACCTGCTGCCTCCAGATGTTAATGTTGTAAATCAATATTAAATCGACTGCTGTATTTGATAATGTTTTCCTTGCTCAATGTTTTACACAGTCGTCTGTTAAGTTCGGTCAATTGAATGATGGACTGTCTGAAGGCTCTGCAAATGTTGTGCTATAGCAGAGGCATAATGACTGTGATGATCTTTGTTCATCAAATCCTTGCATTAGTATTGCATTATTTACTGTGTTGAATGCATTGTCCATTGTTAGAATGTCCTCGGAATCTAAATGTTCGGGCTTGTATGAGTTCCTTTATCTATAATGATTTTTGTTGATCTATCCCTGAGAATGTGATCAGATTAATATTTCAAATGGATGTATTGGGATCAGGTGCTCGGGCTAAGTATGTAAGAATATAAGCCATAGGAAATGGCATAGGCCATTTGGCCCATCGATCCTGCTCCACAGTACATTAAGAAGATTTGTGATTTGATTTCAGTCTCAAAACCATCTTCTCTCTTGTTCTCCATAACTCTTGACGAGCCTATAGTTCAAAAATATCTCCATCTTAGCCTTCAATATAATCAGTGACTCTGCCTGCGCAGCTATCTGGGGTCGAGAATTCCAAAGATTCATGACTCGCACAGAGCATTGGGTGGCACAGTGGCGCAGTGGTTAGCACCGCAGCCTCACAGCTCCAGGGACCCGCGTTCGATTCTGGGTACTGCCTGTGCGGAGTTTGCAAGTTCTCCCTGTGTCTGCGTGGGTTTCCTCCTGGTGCTCCGATTTCCTCCCACACGCCAAAGACTTGCAGGTTGATAGGTTAATTGGCCATTACAAATTGCCCCCAGTATAGGTAGGTTGTAGCGGAATATATAGGGACAAGTGGGGATGTGGTAGGAATATGGGATTAGTGGAGGATTAGTATAAATGGGTGGTTGATGGTTGGCACAGACTCGGTGGGCCGAAGGGCCTGTTTCAGTGCTGCATCTCTGAACTAAACTAAACTAAAATAAATTTCTCCTCAGCTCCACCTGAAATGTGCATCTTTTGCCCCCTAGTTCTATATTCCACATCGAGGGGAAACATCCTCTCACCATCCGCCTGTGAAGCTTCCTCAGAATTGTATATTTCAATATTTGTCCCATACTTCTAAACTCTGAAGTATATGCAAATTCGTATCTTTCTTTCATTAATATGCAGGCCACAGCGATTCTGCCAGCAGGTTTGGATTGTCATTGTGGCGGCTGATAATGCCGCAACTTCCAATCCCTGTTAGGGGAAAGGAGACGCGACACCTTTGGGGAGGGAGGGATGATTTTCCTAGTGCGGCGGGCGGGAGGGTCGGGGGGGTGGGCAACGCGGTTAAAATGCTACAGATTGGTTGAAGTGGAAATGGGAAGGCGGAAAGGTCAAAGGTTCCGAAATTTGGGGGAGGCAGGGGGAAGGTCAAATATTAACAATAGGTATTGGGTGGCAGTGGGGGAAAGAACAGGAATGATGTGTAATGCCATTGGGGGAGGTCGCAGAGAGCATCAGAAATATATTTTTATTCAATTTTATAAATCTTACATTAACGGTGCCTCTAAAAATGTAAGTGATCATTCAGGGCTTTAAAAACGACGCCAGCGCCTGCGCATTGCTGCTGGACGCCGTTCCCAGCGACTGCTCTCACGCTGTCTCCGCGTTAAAGGTGATTCGGGGGCAGCGGCCCCGGCCATGCTACTGAGTCGCCGCATTTGGAATCAGCGATGCTTCGCGACTTGGCGCGGTATGTGCGGGCTGCAAATTATTCCACTTGTCAACTATTTCGGTGGCACGCTTTTAAAATGCAGCCCCAAGAGTGATTTTCAATGAGATTTTAATATTTTGTTGGTTATCACTGTTCTGAAGTATTTCCTTGTGGGAATCTGACGCTGCTTCAGAGGTCTGGCAACTTAACTGAGCTGGCTGCTCACCCTTTAGCATCTCCTTCTTTGATTCACTGCGGGTCAATTCACTTACTGTCAGATGAGTTCATTGTAAATGTGTTGATTTTATGTTGCATCACTTTGGACTGGATTTGTTGGAATCACGAGCCATTCTTGTTAATTGAAGATTATAAATAGTAGTGCTGATGTTATAGTTTTGTTGACTGAACAAACCCACGATCTAACTCTGGACATTAAAATTGCAGGAGACGAAATTTCAAACAACGTGGATTCTGTTTGGAAGGGGCACTCACTTTTATTTATTCTGTGTATTGTAGATAGATTTATTCCTCTGATGGCGAGACTGACGTATGAGGAGTGATTGAGTCCGTTAGGTTGAAATTCGCTGGTGTTTTGAAGAGTGTGAGGAGATCTCATAGAAACCTATAAAATTCTAACAGGACTTGACAGATTAGATGATGGAAGGATCTTCCCGATGGTGGGGGCGTCCAGAACTAGGGGTCGTACTCTAAGGATACGGGGTAAACTTTTCAGGACTGTGATGAGGAGAAATCCCAGGGAGTGGTTAGCCTATGGAATTCACTACCACAGAAAGCAGTTGAGGCCAAAACATTGTATGTTTTCAAGGAGTTAGATATAGCTCTTGGGGCGAAAGTGGTCAAAGGATATTGGGGGAAAGTGGGAACAGGTTACTGAGTTGAATGATCTGCCATGCTCATAATGAATGGTGGAACAGTTTCGAATGGCCAAATGGCCTACTCCTGTTGCTATATTCTATGTTGTTATGTCTCTTCTTACACACAATACCATGGTGCTCAACGTCCATTTTAGGTTCAATGGATAAGGGAAGTAACCCTTTTGTCCCTCCAAGCACGATCTGTCAGTATGCAAATGTTTTTTCCAGCCAGTTGATTTTTAAGTTCTTTCTTCACTTTAGTAGCATTTTTAAAACTATGTTCATCTGAAACAATTAATATGCCTCATTATTGGCAGGTGGGGGTCTGCATGACAATAGATTCTTAATTGTGAGAAGCCAGGATCTGACGACAAGCTGAAAGGTTTGCAGGTAAAATACATCTGTAACTAGGGGTCAAATTAAACTTTCAAAATTGAGGTTGATAGATATTTTGAGGCAACCACATTAAGAATTAAGGGTACAATGCAGTCGAATAAATTCATAGGGATAGATGAGGTTTTGATGGTTTGAAATGCAAGGAAGGAAAAAAGTAAACTGGAGGTGTTGGGATTCTCCGTGCGATGCAGGTCAGCAAATAGAGCAATGTTTCACTCAAAGGAACCTGGTATGGGATAGGACAAAGACAACAGAGTGTTGGATCCGCAAGTGGATGGACGATGGGGAATGGGCCATCAGTCAGGTGACAATTGGTGCATTCGAGTCTGGATGAGACAAAGGCATGGATGTACGTTTCAATATCTGATGGACTAAGACAAGAGGGGAACTGAGAGTGGTGATACTATGATGTGGAAGGAGGGGACGACTATTACGGCGTGACACATGGTGTTATATATATATATATATATATATATATATATATATATATATTTCCATATATTTACATATATGGAAGCTAAAACATGTTGTGTCAGAAATTTTCTTTTTATCAGGGAGACTGAGGAAGCCGGATTGGCAACAGTGTTAATATTTGTCACATGACTTGGGTTAACAACGAGCAGAAGCCCTGGCCAAGGGGGCAGAAAAGTGACAAGCACTCCTTTGACATGCCCAGTAGTAACAGAGAACATCTGGTTGGACAAAAAACTGTCAAGCTTTCTGGCTGTCAGTCACAGTCTGTGTGTATGTGATATCTTCTGGAAGGAGGGAAAAGCCAAGTTTGCCGAAGGAGACAATTTCAATGACGAACAGAAGACCACAACCCAGTTGGTTTTCTCACAATTCCCAAAATAACTCTGTGAAGAACAATGTATCAATTCTTCTTGCTTCCTGTATTTCAAGAATGCCTGCTAAATTATTTTTCAACGGTGCCTGAAGAGAGCGAATTCTGGAAGATTCTACAGATCTTGCCTGTGTGTGTGCTGGGAGGTTGGACGTTGTGCCCGTTTGTCGCACTGTGTCCCATCTGCTAATTATTTATTTTTTTCAGGGGTGGGCAGATGATCTGCCCGAATGTGATTTTCTTTTGTCTCTAACAGACATCTGATCTTAACATCGTGTGTGTGTGTGTATGTGTGTGTGTGTGTGTCTGTGTGTAGAGTTAAGGTACAAAAGGGGACTTTCTAAAAACTTTATGTTGATTTTTAAAAAATGATCTATGTGATATTGTTTTACTTCATTACTAGTTAAGACTGGTTCTATAATAAATTGTTAATTGTGTTGTTCAGTAAAGAAACATGGTTAGTGCGTTCTAGTCTGTGGAAGATAGTTGACTGTGTCAGTAAGTGGGAAACTTTAAATAATATGTTGTGACCTATGGAGAGGTGGGACAGAGTTAACAGTGCAAGCCTCCAGTCTCGGTCGTAACAATGAGTATGAACTATAACTTGGGATCATAGTATGTGCTGAGGGTCGCTCCGAGAGAGCAGCCTCCATGTGGATTGGAATTGGTACTTGGGATACTGTTTCTGGATCGGAATAACGCTTTCGGATTCATTCCTGCCAATGTTAGATAAACGAGAATTGTTACCCATACACAGACATTGTGTTGGATAAGAAAATAAAAGCAAAATACTGCAGATGCTGGAAATCTAAAATAAAAACACAAAGTGCTGTAAATACACAGCATATCTGTCAGCATCTGGAGACTGAGAAATAATGTCAACGTTTCAGGACCGTGACCATTCATCAGAGCTTTTTGAGTTGTACTCATGCTGGATTGTGGAGGGTGTTTGACCCGAGTAATCATGTTGAGTGAACATGTGGAGGCTTGGATAATCTGGAGAAGCGATCGGAGAGAGTACGAGCTGTGGATAGATAAAGTTGACTGAGAGGGAGTGCAAGCAAGAAGAAATAGGAAGAATGAAACAGAGACACAGAGTGAGAGGGAGAAGAGAGAAGGAGAAAGAGAAGGAGAGAAGCCATAGTTTGAATAATTCACAAGGATGAAATGCTGAACATTCCAGAACAATGATAGTAAAACTGTGAATTGAAGGTATGATGAGCATGTTACCAGACTGGGTGAGTTTTACTGCTGGACTCTCTCCCTGTGTGTTTAATCCTGTCATATCCTCAATCGGTTTTAGAGAATGTGCCTGTTCATTATATCTGAACTGAGTAAATAACTTAGCGGAACAAGTTATTTACTGACTGCATTCTTTGCTTCAGTTTGTTTGCTTTACAAACCCTTCAGGACCTGTCTTCCTTCCAGTAACCAAATGACCTTTTCTCGCGCTTTCCCTACATCAGCCTCCATCGGCCTCTCCCCCCTGATCTGAAGTCACCACAGCGGCGTTCGACCTTTGCACGTTTTCAGACAGCCCCTGCTGGCTCTCTTAACCATCAAAGCAAAAAAAAAAGCTCCCCTTTGCCCTCACTATCTCGGCCATTGTTCTGGAGGCTAAAATGGATTTAAACTATTGGATTCCTTGTTTGAAAAGCTCCTCTTTCCTTCCACACTGACACGGCGACCTTACTGTATCCAGTGATCATTTTAGTTCACCTTTATTTTTACAAATCAATTTCCAAATCAGAAATTTCTGGATACTGCAACAAAGCAGTAAATTTCACCCCAGATCCTGTCAAACTGGTGTTTTAGTTTGAGGTCTGATGAGTAATTTCTCTGCTTCCCTTTCTGTCTCTTTTAGTTAACCTGGTGGCGATTCTGATCCTGTCCCGAGGAAAGTGCGGTCTCTCCAAATGTATCACTCACTACCTGGTGGGAATGGCAGTGGCCGATCTCCTGGTCGTCATCACAGATCCCATATTGAAGTGGATTCCGGTGATTTATTTCCCTGGTTCATTCCTGCTTATTACTCCCATCTGCAGATCAATTCGGTTCCTGATTTTTGCAACCACAATGGTTTCTGTTTGGCTGACAGTCGCTTTCTCCTTTGATCGATTTGTAACCATTTGTGGTGAGAAGCTGAAGACACAATATTGCACGGAGAGAACAGCGGCTGTGATTATTGGAACAGTGAGTGTGCTGTGTTCTTTAGAAAGTGTTCCCTGGTACTTTATATATGAACCTAAATATATAATTGATAATGTTCCCTGACGCTGTATCATTAAACAGAGCTACTATACTTTCCCCGCATGGACTGCGTTTGAGTTGTTTCACCGCATTTTAACTCCTTGTGTCCCATTCTTTCTGATTTTGCTGCTCAATGTTCTGACGGTCAGACGTATTTTAGCGGCCAATAGAGCCCGCAAAGGACTCCGGGGCCTCAGCAGTGGAGAGAATCAGAATGACCCAGAGATGGAGAATCGAAAGAAATCCATCATTTTACTGTTTAGTATATCTGGCAGTTTTGTACTGTTATGGACGACGCAGGTTTTATTTTACATCTATCAGCGAATTACAAAACTATATCCTTCCTCCGCCGATGACCCTCTTTATATCACAGAATTCACATCAGTAATGCTGCAGCTTCTCAGTTCCTGCACCAACACGTGTATTTATGCTGTGACCCAAACTAACTTCAGACAGGAGCTGAAGAAGCTCCTGAAATACCCACGCAATCTAATTGTTAAATTAGTTAAGTCCTAGAAACAGTGAAGGTTTGCAAATTCTCGCACTAAAACCCATTCCAGACTCCACAGCCTAAACTCACAACAGGGTGGTAAATGTTCTATTTAGAGTACAGAACTCTGTGATGATTGCAAACTTGATTTTGTAATATTTAATTAAACATCGGATCTAATGAGTCTGGTTATTATTGCAGAAGATACATGAATTCTTTCTCAAAAATGACGGTGCTAAAGAGCAGAGCTGAACATCAATTGAAGCAGTTCTCAATCAAAGGAGTTTCTGTTGGCTTGATAACAGATTGACAGGGTGCTGTGCCGGTAATGTCACTGAGCTAATAATCCAGAGGTCCATATTAATACCTTGGGAACACGGGTTCAAATCACCCTATAATCGCTGATCAAATTCAAATTCAAGTATTTCACAAAAATCCGGAATTGAAAGCTGGTCTCAGTAATAGTGCAATGGAATAAAAAGTGACATTGTCAAGCAATTTTCTTACGGAAGAGACCTAGCCTACCTTTGCCTCTACTTACACACGTTGCTGCAAAGAGAGGGACAGAGGTGGAGGGAGAGACAAAGGGTGGGACAGAGAGAGAGGGAGTTACAGAAATAGAGACAGATAGTTAGAAAGAGGGGAGAGATATTGACAGAGATAACGAAACAGAAGGAGGTGGATAGGGACAGACATGAAAAAGGAAAAGACAGAGGGAGGATGAGACAAGCTGTAACAATCAGTAACATCCACATTCTCTGCCCAGTCATTTGTTGGAGGGCAAGTGCAAGGGTTTTGGGGGCGGATGCCTTTCGGAAATCGAAATATTCTCTCGCACTCAGTCCCTTTGTCCCTCTGTTTCGGTGTGTGTGTGTCTATGCCTGTTTCTCTCTCCTCTCTCAGAAACTCAGTAAAATTTCACATGCATCTGTTAGCCATTTTAAATTGGCAGCTTTTTGTACAATTGCAGAGGGTGCACTTCCTTATGCAGGCTGGTAAGAATCTTGTATCCCGCAATTTAACGGCATATTCTGTATGCTTTGTATAATGTAATTGATTAATCCCCTGTAATTGGTCAAATCTGACATTGATAACTGCTTGACGGTCTCTAGGTTTACTTTCTTCCCAGGGCCAATTAAAAACACCGATATTTGTGTCGAGGGAAGTTCTAGTTTACCTCAGTGTTTTAAAATATCAAATCCTGATCCCACACTCAGCAAAGTATATTACATTTTGGGACGCTGCAAATGTTGTTACACTCAGTACCACGGGAGCTTAATGTTGCAATAAGAAGTTACAATCTCTATTCAGGTAACTGTCAGCCCACAGGGGCAAAAGGTCACTGGGTCAACATTCTGAACAAAAACACTAAAGTACTCCATAAAGCGAGGGTCGCAAATTCAACACAAGTTTCCTTTTCTGAATCTCGCCGGTCTGTTCTGATTTTCTGATGGGTTCCATCAGCCCAGATTCTGTGCTCTGACCTGGTCCCACAACTTCACAATTCAGAGGCAAGATTAGTACCCACTGAGGTTTAGAGGGGATGTGCGAGGCAAGTTCTTTAACAGAGGGTGGTGAGTGCCTGGAACTTGCTGCCGGGGGAGGTGGTAGAAGCAAGTACGATAGCGACGTTCAAGAGGTATCTTGACAAATACATGAATAGGATGGGAACAGAGGGATACGGTCCCCGGAAGTGCAGAAGGTTTTAGTTCAGACAGGCATCACGATCGGTGCAGGCTTGGAGGGCCGAATGGCCTGCTTCTGTGCTATACTGTTCTTTGTTTTGTTGTTGGAATAATAGCAGTGTAAAGGGCAGTGAGGGGCAAGAGTTCCCTGATTCTGTTCAGGAAAATTTTCTACAACAGTATGTCGCTATTCCAATGAGAACAGAGTCACTACTGGACCTGGTTTTTGGGAATGAGGTGGGCCAAGTGGATCAAGTAACAGTTGGAGATTGCTGGAGGGTATTGATCATTGTATCCTAAGGTTTAGGCTGACTATTGAAAAGGACAAAGAGCAATCCAAGGTAAATAAAAAAATACTGGGGGACGGCCAACTTCAATGGAGTAAGAATGGAGCTGGGGCAAATACATTGGAGACAATAGCTGGCCGCAAAACTGATAGATGAACAATGGACTACCTTCAAATAAGAGTTAGTTCAGGCATAGTCGAGTTATCTTCCTTCAAAGGGGAAAAGCAAGGCAAACAAATCCAGAGCTCCCTGGATGACAAAAGAGGTAGAGATTAAGATAAAGAAGAAAAATGGTGCTTATGATACATGCCAGGTAGAACCAGACTGAATATAGAAGGTCGAGTGGGGAAGGGAAAAGAAAATAAGAGAGGCAATGAGAGAACATGAAAAGAACCTGGCAGCTAGCATTAAAGGAAAGCCCAACATTTTCTATCGGCATATAAATATTAAATAGGTGGTAAAAGGAGGAGTGGGACCGAATAGGACCAGAATGGGGATTTACACCTGGAGGCAGTGAGCATAACTGATGTATTAAATTAATACCTTGCAACTGCCTTTGATTGGGTGCACCTTCTTCCTTTTTAATGTTGAAAGAGGAGGTACGTCAGACACTAGAGGGGTTTAAAATTGATAAAGAAGAAGTATTCGAAGAAGTACGTCCAGGGAGAAGACTCGAAGGGTGATGTTCCGGACCGGTAAGTATAAAAACCTTACCTCGTGGATTCATGGCCCACATCTAGGGAGAAGACTCGGAGGGCGGAATTCCGGACTGGTAAGTACAAAAACCTTACCTCGGGCATACCCGGCCGACATCCAGGGAGAAGACTGTGAGAGCAGAGTTCTGGAGTGGTAAAGTTACCTCGAACGGAAAAAAACTGAAAATGTGACGTCACAGGAAAGCTGTGACCTGATTGGCTGGTAGGGAATCTGGACTTAATTTGAAAATAAAACAATGATTAAAATGGATTAAAACTCGAATTAACTATTTAAATAATAAGTCGAGGAGTAACTAAACCGAAGGGAGGAGATTACTATATTTAGCATTTAATATTTATCGTAGAAATCTAGCGCTAGGGACCATATAGTTAATTGTAACTTAATTTAGGATGAACTTAATAGATATTTAAGTATTTATTTTAAATTAATTTATTAATTAGTGCCAGAATTGTCAGTTAGAGGGACAAAATGCTTCACCTGTGAGATGTGGGAGGTCGGTGAAGCTTCCAGCATCCCGGACGACTACATCGGCAGGTAGTGTACCCAGATTCAGCTCCTCACAGACAACATGGATCGGTTGGAGCAGCAATTGGATGCATTTACGAGTATGCAGGTGGCGGAAAGCATCATAGACAGGAGTCTTAGAGACATGCTTACACCCAAGGTGCAGGCAGATAGAGGGGTGACCGCTAGAATTGGCAGGCAGTCAGTGCAGACATCTCCTATGGCTATTCCCCTCTCTAACAAGTATAACATATTGGATACTGTTGGGGAATGGCCTATCAGCAGCAGCCAGAGCAGTGGCACCACGGCTGGCTGTGCAGTTCAGCAGGGATGGTATAAGCGCAGAAGAACAATAGTTATAGGGGACTCTATAGTCAGGGGCAGAGATAGGCGCTTCTGTGGACGTGAAAGACACTCCAGGATGGTATGTTGCCTCCCTGGTGCCAGGGTCAAGGATGTCTCTGAACAGACAGGGGGCATTCTGAAGGAGGAGGGTGAACAGCCAGAGGTTGTGGAACACATTGGTACTAACGACATAGGCAGGAAGAGTGAAGAGGTCCTGCAGGGGGAGTTCAGAGAGTTAGGCAGACATTTTAAAAGTAGGACCTCTAGGGTTGTTATCTCGGGATTACTCCCTGTGCCGCGTGCCAAT
Source organism: Heterodontus francisci (assembly GCF_036365525.1). NCBI lineage: Eukaryota > Metazoa > Chordata > Chondrichthyes > Heterodontiformes > Heterodontidae > Heterodontus > Heterodontus francisci. The sequence continues at coordinate 41,805,827 of NC_090391.1, forward strand.
GAGGCTCTAAGTAGGAATATAGTGTAGCTAAGCACGTGGTTGAACAGCAGATGTAGGACAAAGGGTTTCAGATATCTGGATCATTGGGATCTCTTCCGGGACAGGTGGGACCTGTACAAGAAAGACGGGTTGCAGCAAAACTGGAGGGGCACAAATATCCAGGCTGCGAGGTTTGCCAGCGTCACTGAGGAGAATTAAACTAATGTGGCAGGGGGGAGGGAACCAGAGCAAAAGGTCATCAGCTGAAATAACTGAGGGAGAACTGCTAAATAAGGCCATTAAGGCTGAGTACAGCGAGACTGGTGGTCTGAAGTGCATTTGCTTCAATGAGAGAAGCAAAGCAGGTAAGACAGCTGAACTTAGAACTTGGATTAGTACTTGCAACTATGATGTTGTTGCTATTACAGAAACTTGGTTGAGAGAAGGACAGGATTGACAGCTAAACATTCCGGGATTTCGATGCTTCAGGCGGGATAGAGGGGGATGTAAAAGGGGTGGGGGTGTTGCAGTACTGGTTAAGGAGAATATCACAGCTGTACTGCAGGAGGACACCTCGCAGGGCTCATGTAGCGAGGCAATATGGTTAGAGCTCAGGAATAGGAAGGGTGCAGTCAAAATACAGGCCTCCCAACAGCCAGCGGGAGGTAGAGGAACAGATATGTCGATAGATTTTGGAAAGATGTAAAAGCAACAGTGTTGTATTGGCGGATGATTTTAATTTCCCCTTTATTGACCGGGGCTCACTCAGTGCTCAGGGCGTGGATGGGGCAGAATTTGTAAGGAGCATCCAGGAGGTATTCTTGACAATATGTAGATAGCCCAACTAGGGAAGGGGCTGTACTGGATCTGGTATTGGGGAATGAACCCGCTCAGGTGGTCGAAGTTTCAGTAGGGATCATTTCGGGAGCAGTGACCATAATTCCGTATGTTTTAAGGTACTTGTGGATAAGGATAAGAGTAGTCCTCGGGTGAACGTAATATTTTGGGGGAAGGCTAATTATAACACTATTAGGCAGGAACTGAAGAATTTAGATTTGGGTCGGCTTTTTGAGGGTAAATCAATATCTGACATGTGGGAGTCTTTCAAACGTCAGATAATTAGAATACAGGCCGGCATGTTCCTGTGAGGAAAAAGGATAAGTTTGGCAAGTTTCGGGAAACTTAGATAACGAGGGATATTGTGAGCCTCGCCAAAAAGAAAAAGGAAGCATTCGTAGGGACTAGAAGGCTGAGAGAAGACGAAGCCCTTGAGGAATAGAAAGAAAGTAGGAAGGAACTTAAGCAAGAAGTCAGGAGGGCTAAAAGGGGTCATCAAAAGTCATTGGCAAACAGGATTAAGGAGAATCCCAAGGCTTTGTATACGTATATACAGAGCAAGAGGGTAGCCAGGGAAAGGGTTGGCCCACTCAAGGACAGAGGAGGGAATCTATGCGTGGAGCCAGAGGAAATGGGCGAGGTACTAAATGGGTACTTTGCATCAGTATTCACCAAAGAGAAGGACTTGTTGGACGACAAGTCTAGGGAAGGAATTGTAGATAGTCTGGGTCATGTCGATATAAAAAAGGAGGAGGTGTTGGGCGTCTTGAAAAACATTAAGGTAGATAAATCCCCAGGGCCTGATGGGATGTACCCCAGCATGCTGAGGGAGGCAAGGGAGGAAATTGCTGAGGCCATGACAGAAATCTTTGCATCCTCAATGGCTACAGGTGAGGTCCAAGAGGACTGGAGAATAGCCAACGTTGTTCCTTTGTTTAAGAAGGATTGCAAAGATAATCCAAGAAATTATAGGCCAGTGAGCCTTACGTCAATGGTAGGTAAATTATTGGAGAGGATTCTTCGGGACAGGGTTTACGCTCATTTGGAAAAAAAGGAACTTATTAGCGAGAGGCAGCATGGTTTTGTGAAGGGGAGGTCGCGTCTCACTGACTTAATCGAGTTTTTGAGGAAGTGACGAAGATGATATGAGAGAGGTTTACAAAGTTATGAGTAGCGTGGACAGAGTGGATAGGGAGAAGCTTTTTCCCAGGGTGGAAATGCCAGTTACTAGTGCACATAGGTTTAAGGTGAGAGGGGCAAAGTTTAGAGGGGATGTGCGAAGCACGTTCTTTACACAGAGGGTGGCAAGTGACTGAAACTTGCTGCTGGGGCACGTGGTGGAAGCAGTTACGATAGCAACGTTTAAGAGGCATGTTGACAAATACATGAATAGGATGCGAATAGAGGGATACGGACCCCGGATGTGCAGAGGATTTTAGTTTAGGCAGGCATCAAGATCAGCGCAGGCTTGGAGGGCCGAATGGCCAGTTCCTGTGCTGTGCTGTTCTTTGTTCTTTGTTCTTTGATGATTGATGAAGTAAAGGCAGTGGATGTTGTCTACATGGACTTCAGTAAAGCCTTTGACAGGGTCCCTCATGGCAGACTGATACCAAAGGTGGAGTCACACGGGATCAGAGGTGAGCTGGCAAGATGAATACAGAACTGGCTCGGTCATAGAAGACAGAGGGTAGCAGTGGAAGGGTGCTTTTCTGAATGGAGGGCTGTGACTAGTGGTGTTCCGCAGGGATCAGTGCTGGGACATTTGCTGTTTGTAGTATGTATAAATGATTAGGAGGAAAATGTAGCTGGGCTGATTCGTAAGCTTGCAAACGACACAAAGATTGGTGGAGTTGCGGATAATGATGAGCATTGTCAGAGCGTACAGCAGGATATAGATCGGTTGGAGACTTGGGCAGAGAAATGGCAGATGGAGTTCAATCCGGACAAATGTGAGGTAATGCATTTTGGAAGGTCTAATGCAGGTGGGAAGTAAATGGCAGAACCCTTAGAAGTATTGACAGGCAGAGAAATCTGGGCGTACAGGTCCACAGATCACTGCAAGTGGCAACGCAGGTGGATAAGGTATTCAAGAAGACATACGGCATGCTTGCCTTCATCGGTTGGGGCAAAGAGTATAAAAATTGGCAAGTCATGCTGCAGCTGTACAGAACCTTAGTTAGGCCACACTTGGAATATTGCGTGCAATTCGGGTCGCCACACTACCAGAAGGATGTGGAGGCTTTGGAGACGGTACCAAAGAGCTTTACCAGGATGTTGCCTGGTCTGGAGGGTATTAGCTCCGAGGTGAGTTTGGATAAACTCGGATTGTTTTCACTAGAACGACGGAGGTGGAAGGGCGACATGATTGAAGTTTACAAAGTTATGAGTGTCATGGACAGAGTGGATAGTCAGAAGCTTTTTCCCAAGGTGGAAGAGTCAGTTACTAGGGGACATAGGTTTAAGGTGCAAGGGCCAATGTTTAGAGGGGATGTGCGAAGCAGGTTCTTTACATAGAGGGTGGTGAGTGCCTGGAACTTGCTGCCGGAGGAGGTGGTGGAAGCAGGTACGATAGCGACGTCTAAGAGGCATCTAGACAAATACATGAATAGGATAGGCATAGAGGGATACGGACCCCGGAAGTGCAGAAGGCTTAAGTTTAGACAGGCATCAAGATCGGCGCAGGCTTGGTGGGCCGAATGGCCTGTTCCTGTGCTGTACTGTTCTTTGTTCTTTGTTCTTTGTTTTTAATTCCATATCCCGTAAGTGAGGCAGACAAACCAATCGTTCTGCTTCTGTATACAGGAGCAACTCAAACGATTTTTCTAGGTCAAGAGGTAACTTTTCCACCGGAGAATGCAAAAGTTTTAGTTCATGGTATTGGAGGGGAGTGCATCGAAAGTGTGACCTAATAGCTGTGATGGTAACTGTAGGAGATGTCCATAGCTGGCTGGTAGAGAAATCTGGCCTAATCAGTGGGAATGATTTAGCCAGAGCAAATGTATCAATTTGTCCTGTAGTCACAGAGAAACCAAGTGAAATTAACGAAACAAAACAATTGCAGGAACAAATTCCAGGAATATTTCCTGCACGCATAGTGAACTGTACAAGGGTTAAACAATTTCAATGGTTGGCGGTAAAATTGGCACCACAGACAAAGAGTCGAATATCTGTACCTTGCTTGAGGATTTCAATAATCCAAATAAGATGTTTAACAAGTCTTCTGTCATCACAGTACAACCAGCTGATCCAGAGTTATATACAATAGCACAGTCAGCTCTGAAAGCAGCTGAGACAAAATGCGTTCCAGAATGCGATTATGTTGAAGACTGCTATGGAAATGGAGACCGCTTCATAGACCGGCGGGTGAGGATTGGATGATTACTCGATAGGTAATGGTACCAAATAAATAACACTGGGAATTATTAAGGTTAGCACATGACATTCCTGTGGCAGGACATATGGTCCCTGTGAAGTAAGGCAGATATGGACAGAATGAGATGTAAACTGAACACGTTAAGCTCAGACGAGTTAACAAACAATGCTGGACAAAAACAATGAGAGGCACTGAAAAATGTATTGAGTACAACACGTATTGAATGCACCAAGCCTGTGCTGTCTCTTTCGAAGAGATACTCAATTAATCCCCATTCTCTGTTGTTTCCCCTTGGCATTGTATTTTGTTTCTTTTGAAGTATTTATATAATTTTCTTTTGAGTGTTTTATGCAATCTGAAACCACCAAGTTTTCGGACAGTGCTTTCAACAGCCTAATAATTCACTGTTCAAATATAGTTTCGCCATGTAGCTCCCGATTCCGCTGCCAGTAGTCTTAAATCTGTGTTCTTTGATTACCCTCCCTTTTACCATGAAAGAGATTCCTCTATAAAAGAAACGATTCCTGACCTTGAACATCTCTCCCAGATCACCTTTTGACCTTCTCTGCGCAAAGGCAAACATTGCCATCAACATGTTTTTTTTTCAACATATGTGAAGTAGTGCAGAATTTGTCCCATTGTCTAAACCTTCTCTGCATCCTGAAGTGTGATGCCCCAAATGGAACAGAGAAATCCAGAGTGCATTAACCCAGTGATTAAAAAAAGATTCTCAAGAAAGACTCATTTTAGTCAGCACATACTCGCTTTACTGGTTTCTCACTTTATACTTTGATCGATACTTCATGTAGATCACATATTGCAATCGTAGCTCTTCTGGGAGGCAGTCATAAATTTTAGAAAGCGTGGCGACACCATCAAGGCAGTGCTCCAGGATGCAAAACGACACACTTCAACTCTCATTGGCAGCTATGCAGCACTGACCCTCATCTACAACGGTTCCATAAAGAAAAGCGTCAGCTGCCTGCTACCCAGTAAAAAAAAAGAGATTTTCTATCAGCAACTTCTCCAAGGACATTTTGTGTACAATCCGCCCGCTGTCCTTCCAAAGGCCAGCACTGTTTTTGTACAGCTTGCCTTTTGTGGAATCACTCAGAGTTAAATATATGGACTGAGTTCAAGGTGCAAATATAAATTGATGAGAATGGAACATGTCTCCCAGCAACAGCGGTCAAAACAGAAGAATGTTAATGTTGTAACATTATGAAAATTAATGTAAAGAGCAAGGATAGGCTGCAGTAAAGTGTCAAAGAAATCGACGAAGTCAGCATCAATACTGGACGGAATAATAAGCTGAAAGAAGAGGTGGATTTCAATATTGGAACATGAAGCACAGGCATGTGTAAGTGATAGGATGTGACAGGAGAACAGCAGAATTTCACTCTCAAGATCAATATCTTTTCATGTGGTAAAGATTGGTTTCCTGTTGCATTCTATTTGCAGAATGACAGAGGGAATTAAACAGAAAACAATGCGTTTCAGATTTGAATTGGCGTTGCTGCGACCACAACGCAAAGTATTAACCATTAAATGGTCGCAACTCCCGAAAATTTGCTGTGGTCATCATACACAGACTACAGCAACACTTGTTAAACAACAGCAAAGTACCGCAGATACTGCAAAGTGGAAATAAAAACAGACAATGCTGGAAATACTCAGCATGTCAGGTAGCATCTGCTCAGGGCTGGAGAGGAATGTACAATGGGAAGGGGAGGATCCCCTTCCATGTAGGCACCAACAACATCGCCAGGACAAGTCAGTACGAGGGGATAGGCACCAAATTAAGAAGCAGAACCTCAAAGGTAATAATCTCTGGATTATTACCTGAGCCAAGTGCAAATTGGCATAGGGCAAAAAAGGTTAGAGAAATTAATGCAAGGCTCAAAAACTGGTGCCGTAGATGTAGTTCCAGTTCGTGGGGCAATGGCACCAATACTGGGAAAGGGGTGGCTGTACCGTTGTGATGGTCTACACTTGAACCGTGCTGGTGTCAGTGCTCTAGCGAGCAGTACAAACTATTCAAACTAAATAGTGGTAGCAAGGGATTAAATTTAGGAAGATATGGTAAATCAAGGAGTAGAGACAAGGCAAGAGAGAAAATTATTAATATGGGAGATAATAAACAGGCTGTGACAGAAAGGGATAGAGCATATAAATCTAAGATTAAATCAACAGATAAGGCTAGAGGTAACAAAAATAGTAAAAAAAGATATAACTAAATGCTTTGTATCTGAATGCACTTAGCATTCGGAACAAAACAGATGAACTGAGAGTGCAAATATAAATAAATAAATGAGTACGATCATTACAGAGACATGGCTGCATACGATCATCGGAAATAGGGGCAGGGATGGTCCATTCGGCCCGTCGACCTTACTCAGCCATTCAAACGAATTATGGCTGATCATCCAAATCTACGTCATTTTCCCCCACGATCTCCATACCCCTTGATAACTAGAGTCGTAGAAAGATACAGCACCGAAACAGGCCCTTCGGTCCAACGAGTCCACGCCGACCATCAAGCACCAATTTTTACTGATCCTAAGTTGATCCCATTTTCCCCCTTCTCATATCCCCACCTTCCCTGAATTTTCCTACCACCTACTTACACGAGGAGCAATTTTTTCAATGGCCAATTTACCTATCAACCTGCATGCCTTTGGCATGTGGGAGGAAATCAGAGCACCCGGAGGAAAACCATGCAGTCATAGGGAGAACTTGCAGACTCCACACATGCAGTACCCAGAACCGGATCCAGCTTGCTGGAGCTGTGAGGCTGCGGTGCTAGCCGCTACGCCACTGTTGATGTTGCTGTGCTTCAGAAATCGATCGAATTCTGTCTTGAACATACTCACTGTTTGAGCTTCGCAGCCCTCTGGATTAGAGAATTTCACAGATTCACCACCCTCTGAGTAAAGAGGTTTCTCCTCACCCAGTCTTAAGTGGCCTTCCCCTTACTCTGAGACTATTCTTGGCTCACAAGCCAGAGGAAACATCCTATCCACATCTACCCTCTCATGCCCTGTAAGAATTTTGTAAGTTTCAATGAGAGCACATCTCATTCTTCGCAGCTCTTGAGCATGCAGGACAGGTTTCTGCAATCTATCCTTATAAAACAATACCACAATCCCAGGGATTAGTCTGGTGTACCTTCGTTGCACTCCCTCTATGACAAGTCTATCATTCCTTAGAAAAGGCGACCAAAACTTTGCACACTACTCCAGTTGCGGTCTCACCAAGGCTTCATACAATTGAAAAAGTACATCTTTAGTCTTGCACTCAAAGCACCTTGCAATGAAGGCCAACATACCACTTGCCTTCTTAGTTGCTTGCTGCACCTGCATACTCGTTTTATTGACTCCTGAACAAGGATTCCCAGGTCTATTTGGACAGTAATACTTTCTAACCTCTCACTATTCCAGAAATACTCTGCCTTTCTGTATTTTGTTTTACCAATGTGGATAATTTCACATTTATTCACATTACATTCCATCTGCCATGTTCTTACCCTTTCATTTAGCTCGTCGAAAACCCCTCATAGATTTGTGCCATCAGAAAATTTGGAAATATTACAATTGGTCTCCATATTCAAGTCATTTATGCAGATTGTAAATATCTGTGGCCCAAGCACTGATCCTTGCAGCATACCACTATTAACAGCCTGCCATCCTGAGAATGATCCATTTATTCCTGCTCGCTGCTTTCTGCCTGTTAACCAAATCTTAATCCATTGCAGTATATTACCCCCAATCCCATGTGCTCTAATTTTGTTTACTAATCTCCTGTGTGGTACCTCATCAAAAGCCTTCGCAACGGTTGATACACGGCTTCAAGGTAACATAGATTGGGAGGACCTGAATATTGAAGGGTCCATGGCATTTAAGAGGACAGGAAGCTGGGAAAAGTTGAAGGGGTGGCTCTGTTAATTAATGATGGTATTTGTGCAATAGAGAGGGATTACCTAAGTTCAGGAAACAATGTTGTCGAAGCAGTTTGGGCAGAGATGAGAAATTATAAAGGCAAGAAGTCACTTGTGGGAGTGGTATACAGACCACCTAACATGAACCACACAGTAGGACAGAATATAAAGGAGGAAATAGTGGCAGCTTGTCAGAAAGGTACGACCAAAATCATGGGGGTTTTAGCCTACATAGAGACTGGGAATATCAGATGGGCAGAAATAGCTTAGATGAGGAGTACATAGAATATTTTCGGGATAATTTCTTTGAACAGTACATTCCGGAACCAACCAGAGAGCAGACTATACTAGACCTTGTAATTAGCAACAAGTTAGGATGAATTAATGACCTCATAGTTGAGGCCCCCCTAGGAATCAGCGATCATGATATAATTGAACTTTACATTCAGTTTGAGGAAGAGAAGAGCGGGTCCAAGACTAGTATTTTAAACTTAAACAAGGGCAATGTTAACTGCATGAAAGCAGAGCTAGCAAAAGTGAACTGGCAAATTAGGTTCAGGGATAGGTCAATAGAGATGCATTGGCAGACGTTTCAGGGAATAAAGCATAATGGACATAATGGATACATTCCAACAAGAAATAACAATTTCAAGGGGAGGACACGCCATCCGTGGTTAACCTAAAAAGTTAAAGATAGTATAAAACTTAAGCGGAAAAAAGCATATATTTATGCAAAGATGGGTGGTCGGTCAGCAGGTTGGACGGAACATTAAAAAGCAAACAATGACTAAAATATTGATAAGGAAGGACAAAAATTCGAGTACGGGAGAAAGCTAGCTGGAAATATATAGGCAGATATCAAGAGTTTCTATCGATACTTTTTGAAAAAAAGAAAAATAACGTTAACAAAGTGAGCATTGGTCCTATGGAAAGTGAGTCTCGGGAATTCATAATAGATAATAAGCCGATGGAAAATGAATTCAACAAGTATTTTGCATCCTTCTTAACCATAGATCATACATGTACCATTCCCGAATTAGGTGCAAGACAGGAAATGGAAGGGAGGGAGGGAGGAAATCGCCAAATCATCAAATTACAATCACTAGGGAAATGGTACTGAACAAATTGTTGGGGTTGCGGGATGACACGCCCCCGGGTCTGATAGACTTCATCCTGGGGTCTTAAAATAAGTGGCCAGCGAGATAGTTGATGTGTTGGTGTTAATTTTCCAAAATTCCCTAGATCGGGGAAGGTTCCTTTAGATTGCAAAATATCGAATGTAACTCCTTTAGTCAAAAAGGGAGGGAGACAGAAAGCAGGAAAATACAGGCCAGTTAGCTTAACATCTGTCTTAGGGAAAATGTGAGAAGCTATCATTAAAAACGTTCTATCATGTCACCTAGAATAAATTAAGGAAATCAGGCAGAGTCAACATGGTTTTGAGAAAGAGAAACCATATTAAACCAATTTATTGGAGCTCTTTGAGGGAGTTACACGTGCTGTGACTGAAAGTGAACCGGTTGATGTATTATACTTACATTTCCAGAAGGAATTTGATAATGTACCACATCAAAGTTTATTGCAAGAAATAAAGAGCTCATGGTGTAGGAGATAACATATCGGCATGGATAGAAGATTGGCTGGCTACAGGAAACAGAAAGTCGGCATGAATGGGTATTTTATGATTGGCAAGATGTAACGAGTCATGTGGCACAGGGATCTGTGCTGGTGCCTCAACTTTTTACAATTTATATAAATGAATTAGATGAAGGGACTGAAGGTCTGGTTGCTAAAATTTCTGCTGACACAAAGATAGGTACTAAAGTAACTTGTGAAGAGGACATAAGAAGACGATAAAGCAATATAAAAAGTTAAGTGAGTGGGCAAAGATCTGGCAAATGGAGTATAATGTGGAAAAAGTTGAAGTTTTCCATTTTGGCAGAAAGAACAAAACAAGAGCATATTATCTAGATGGTGAGAGATTGCAGAGCTCTAAGATGCAGAGAGATCTGGGTGACCCAGTGATTAAATCGCACAAGATTAGTATACAGTGGAGCAAGTAATTTGGAAAGCTAATATAATGCTATCATCTATTGCGAGGGAAATTTAATATTAAAGCAGCAGGTTATGCTTCAGCTTTACAGGGACATTGGTGAGATCACATCTGGTATATTGTGTACAGTACTAGTTTCCTTATTTAAAGTAGGATGTAAATGCTTTGGAGGCAGGACAGAGAAGGTTTACTGGACTATTCCCTGGAAAGGGAGGGCTGTCTTATGAGGAAAGATTGGACAGGCTAGGCTTGCATTCGCAGGAAATTAGAAGAGTAACAGGCAGCTTTATTGAAAAATATAATATCCTGAGGGGTCTTGAAAGAGTGGACGTGGAAAGGATGCCTCCCTTTGTGAGATAATCTAGAACTAGTGGTCACTGTTTAAAGATTAAGGGTCGCCCATTTAAGACAGAGATGATAAGATTTTTTTTTTCTCTCTGATGATCATGAGTCTTTGGAATTCTCTTCCTCAAAAGGCGGTGGAGGCAGAGTCTTTCAATATTTTTAAGACAGAGTTAGATAGATTCTTGACAAGCAAGTGGGTGAAAGGCTATCGGGATAGGTGGAAATGTGGAGTAATCAGTTCAGCAATGAACTTATTGAATGGTGCGCAGGCTCGATGGGCCGAGTGGCCTACTCCTGCTCCTAGCTCATGTGTTTGTATGTCTTTCTGAGAAGCAGAGTTAACGTTTCAGATCTGTGACGTTTCTTCAGAATGTCAGGGACCTGAAATGTTAATTCTGCGCCCATCTCCACAGTTGCTGCCTGACCTGAAATTTCCAGAACTTTCTGCCTTTATTACTCGTGAAATCAGGACATTTTTGATGAAACGCAGTTTGCTAAATGCTGCATGTGTTTTTCGCAAGCTTTTGAGGCAGCCTCACAAAACAGTGGCAGCAGTGGCATTCAAATCCACGTCCCCAAGTGGACTGGAGCTTAAACCCAATGCCTTAGACGACTCAGCCATGCTACCGGAGGGACACGGAATTTGCGAGGTCTCTGACAGTTTAAAGTAGTGGGACCGCGAATCTATTGACCGCTGAATGCATTGTTTTGAATTTAACCCTCATCGTTACTGGATATCGTCACAGGATAGCTGGGTTTTACAAATTTCCAACACGTGAAAGAATCTTGCATCCGAGTCCCATTATTCCGCAAACCATAATGGGGGCGGGGTGGTGGGCTGTACTTGCGTATTGGTTGCATTGCTGTCTTACTTTGTTTGCTCAAACAGCAAAGTCCTCATAATTGGATGTGTCACTGTTTTGCAGCCCCTCAGTCCGAGGCTCATCCGGACCTTGGACTCAGAGCACAGTTTAACAGTGGAGCCGAGTCACTGCGGCCTGCTGTGGTCAAGGATCAGATGCGGGCCTGCTTGATGAAAATTGCAGGGAAAAGGAAGAGGCCCCAGGGAGGTTCAGAGGGGAAAGGAGCAATTTTCTTCACTACTTCAGTGGTCCCTTTCAAGACCCAGTGTTCATAAATGGAATGAACAAGTCTGGGTTCGCATAGTGCAAACTCCCAGTTTCTCAGACATTGGCCGAAGGATCACTGAAACTGAACAAGAAACTTGCTGTCACCGTCCGTCCCCAGACACTGTGACATTCTCGGGGCAGGAGACACTGGTGCCCATCCTCAGGGTTCAGACACTGCTTCACAACCTCTTGGCCCATAAATCTTGTTCACATCCTCGGAGCCAAGGCGCAGTTGCACATCCACGGCGACCAACAGTACTTTACATCCTTGTATTCCAGAAACCAGTTCACAGCTCGGGTCCATACGCTACTTTAGATCCTCGGTGCTCAGAAATTGCTTCATATCCTCGGGACCGGGGCACCCTGATAGATTGAGCCCGCTTTATGAGGGTTAAAACAGGGATAACGTTCCAAGCAACCATGATACTGTTCTACAAATCACTTCTGCTGATTATCACAGCTCACAAGGAGCCAGGAACTGGGATCAGAGCTATCCGTTCAAGTATGATTGTCTTGTCCACCACATCCGCTCGCCAGCCCTCTTGTCAGAGAGAAAGGGACCGTCGACAATATACACTGATAAAAATAACACAGGGCCTAGGAAAGAATGTCATGTTTTCATGTGGACCGAAATGAGGATGGCAGGAGATATCCTCCGAACTGGAATACACACAGGGAAGGTTTACTGGAATGGAAAGGAGGATAAAAAGGAATGCGGATGAAGTGGAAGGGAGGAATGTGGAATGAGCGGAAACTTGGGATGCAGAAGTGGAAGAACGGTATTTGGAAGGAGGAGGAAGTAGTTGCCAGTAGTTTGGATGTGCAAGGACAGAAATGGCAGTGTTTCGGATTAGGGAAAGTAGGATTATTGAAGGGCGTAGACGGGGTTGTGGAGGAGGTGAAGGGAGAGGTGTGGAAGGAGGGGGAGTGCAGGTGTTGAAGGTGGGAAGTGAGAGATGTTGATGGAGGTGTGGGGAAGGATGTCAACGGAGCGCAAGGGAGGGTTGTGGATGGAGGCGAAGGGAGGGATGTGGATGGAGAGGAAGGGAGGAATGTGGATGGAGGGGAAGGGAGGGATGTGGATGGAGGGGAAGAGAGGGATGTCGTCGGAGGGAAAGGGAGGGAAGTGAATGGAGAGGAAGGGAGGAATGTGGATGGAGGGGAAGGGAGGGATGTGGATGGAGGGGAAGAGAGGGATGTCGTCGGAGGGAAAGGGAGGGATGTGGATGGAGAGGAAGGAAGGGATGTGGATAGAGGAGAAGGGAGCGATGTGAATGGAGCGGAATGGAGGGATGTGGAAGGAGGGAAAGCGGGGACGTGGATGGAGGAGGAGTGACGGATTAGAAGGAGAAAGGAATATTTTGTCGATGAGGAGTGAGGGATTTTGAATGGAGAGAGTAAGGCTTTTGGAAGGTAGCATGCAGGGTGTGGACGTTTTGAATGGTGACGATTGGTTAGAGGGGTAAAGAGTTGAGCTCTATTTCTGGAGGGAGGGCTTAGCTTAAAGAGCAAGGCAGGAATGCTGAAGGTGGGAAGTGTGGGTGGTAAAGGGAGGAAGAGAAGGTTTCGAAAAGTGCCAAGGAAAAGGCATGTGAGGTGGGAAAGGGACTAATGTGGAAGGTGAAGATGAAGGAGTGCGGTTGGAAGGGAAGGACCGAATGTGGAAGGTGAAGAGGGAAGGGTGTGGTAGGAAGGGAAGGACCAAATGTGGAAGATGAAGCGCGAGGGGTGCGGTAGCAACGGAAGGACCGAATATCGAAGGTGAAGAGGGAAGGGTGCGGAAGGACAGGAATGGAGAAGTATGTAAAGTGCAGAGGGAGGGGTATGGAAGTGGAGAAGTAAGGAATGATGAAGTTGGGGTGGGAAAGGTGTGGAAGGAGAAGAAGGAAGGTGGGGAGGGAGGTGTGCCGAAGCTTTGGATGGATGAGTGCGGAATATTGGGAAGGGAGCAGTGAGGAATAAGGAGAAACAAAGAGCATAAAATGTGGAGAGTATATGTGTGTAAATGGTGTGGAATGCGGAGGACAGACGGAGGCAAAGGGAGGGATTTGGCAGGAGGCGATGGTAGGGTTGAGGAAAGATGAAAAGAGGTGGATGTCGATAAAGGGTAAAAAGAGTTATGGACGGTGTAGAAGTAGGGGTGAGTAGAGTTTGGAAGGGGAGATGTGGAAGGAGAGGAAGGGAGGAATGTTGACGTTAGTGAAGAAGGGCCATGGAAAGAATGGGGGCGGGTGTATATCAATTAGATGGGAGGTTTGAAGAAGAAGGGAAGGGAAGCTGGTGGAAGAGGGAAGGAAGGAATGTGTTAGATTAGGAGGGAGTTGTGCTGCATTTTGGGAAGGGAGGGGTGTGGATCAAAGCGAAGACGTGCTGTGTAAAGTGGGAAGGTAGAGGTGTGGAAGAAGGGAAATAAAGGGTATGGGGGGTAGGGTTGTGGAGCGACGCAAGGAAATGTGTGTGGAGGGAAGGGAAGGGAGGCATGTGGAATGTGTGGATGGTGGAATGCGAATGGAGCAGAATGGTGGAATATGGAAGGTTGGGACAGAGGTGTGTGGAAGCTTTAGATAGAGGGATGGGCAAGCTGTGGAGGGAGGGGTGTGGAAAGAGGAGTATATGGGTGCTAAAAGTGGAAGGAGCAGTGTGAGAGACGGGGAAGGGTGGAATGTAGACGGGAATGGAGATCAGTGGAATGTATCGAAGGAGACAATGGAAAAAAATAGAGACATAGAAAATAGGAGCAGGAATAGGCCATTCGACCCTTCGGGCCTGCTCCACCATTCAATAAAAGATCATGGTTGATCGTCTAATTCATTACCCTGTTCCCGCTTTCTCTCCATATCCCTTGATCCCTTTGACATTAAGAGATATATCTATCTCCTTCTTGAATATATTTAATGATTTGGCCTTCACTGTCGTCTGCGGTCGAGAATTCCAGTGGTTCACTACCCTCTGAGTGAAGAAATGTCTCCTCATCTTGTTTCTAAATGGCATACTCAGTATCTTGAGAATGTGACCCCTGGTTCTGGACTCCCCAGCCATCGGGAACATCCTCCATGCATCTAGCCTGTCTAGTCCTGTGAGAATTTTATAAGTTTCTATGAGATCCCCTCTCATTCTTCTAAACTCTCGTGAATATAGGCTTAGTCGAACCAATCTCTCCTCATACGTCAATCCTGCCATCTCAGGAATCAGCCTAGTAAATCTTTATCGCACTCCATCCAAGGCAAGAACACCCTTCCTCTGATAAGGAGTCCAAAACTGCACACAATACTCCAGATGTGGTCTCACCACAGCACAGTACGACATCTTTGCTCCTGTACTCAAATCCTCTTGCTATGAAGGCCAACATACCATACGCCCTTCTCACAGCTTGCTGCATCTGAATGCTTGCTTTCAGCGACTGGTGTACAAGGGCACCCGGGTCTCCTTGCACCTCCCACTTTCCCAATCTATCACCATTCAGATAATTATCTGCCTTTCTGTTTTTACAACCAAAGTGGATAACCTCACATTTATCCACGTTATACTGTGTCTGTCACGTATTTACGTATTTGCCCACTCACCCAACTTGTCCAAATCACATTGGAGCCTCTTACATCCCCCTCACAGCTCACATCCCCCTCCCCCAGCTTTGTGTCGTCTGCAAACTTGGAAATGCTGCATTTAGTTTCCTCACCCAAATCATTAAAACTTATTGTGAATACCTGAGACCCAAGCACTGATGCCTGCAGTACACCGCTAGTCACTGCTGGCCACCCGGAAAAAAAACCCGTTCATTCCTACTCTTTGTTTCCTGTCTGTCAACCAATTCTCAATTAATGCCAGTATATTACTCCCGATCCCATGTGATTTAGTTTTGCTCTCTAACCTCTTATGTGGGCCTTATCGAAAGCCTTCTGAAAATCCAAATACAGCACATCCACTGGTTCTACCTTCCATATTCTCCTGGTTACATCCGCAAAAATCTCCCATAAATTTGTTGAGCATGATTTCCTTTCGTAGACCGATGCTGACTTTGCCCAATCCCGTTATTCTTTCCAGGTGTTCTGCGATCATATCCTTTATTTAGCATTTTGCATTTTCCCCACTACTGTTGGAAGGTTAACTGGTCTGTAGTTCCCTGTTGTTTTCTCTCCCTCCTTTTTTAAAATTATGGGTTTACATTTGCCACTTCAAATCTGTAGGAACTGCTCCAGAGTCCATAGAATTTTGGCAGATAACCACCAATGCATCCATTTTTTACAGGGTCACTTCCCTTTGTACTCAGGGATGTAGATTATCAGGCATTGGAGATTTGTCAGCCTTTAACCCCATTAATTTCACGAGCCCTTTTTTTTACTGACCTGATTTCCTTCTGTTCCTCCCCTTCATTAAATCTTTGGTTCCCGAAAATTTCTGGGACGTTATTTGTGTCCTCGTTCGTGAAGACAGAACCAAACTATGTGTTTAATTGTTCCGCCATTTATTTGTTCCCCATTATAATTTCCCACGTTTCTGACTTCAAGGGACCTACATTTGACTTCATTAATCTTTTTCTCTTCACATATTTACAGAAGCTTTTGCAGTCAGTTTTATGTTCCCTGCAAGTTTGCTCTCAGACTCTATTTTCCCCTTCTGAATCAACCACGTTGTCCTCCTTTGCTGAATTCTAAACTGCTCCTAATCCTCAGACTTGCTGCTTTGTCTGGCAATTGTATATGCATCCTCTTTGCATCCCAGACTATCCCTCATTTCTTTTGTGAGCCACGGTTGAGCCACCTTTCTGGTTTTATTTTTGCGCCAGACAGGAATGAATAATTGTTGCAATTCATGCACACGTTCTTTAAATATTATCCATTGCCTATCCACCGTCAACACATTCAGTAAAGTTCGCCAATATATCGTAGCCACCCAACGCTTCACACATTCGTAGATTCCTTTATTTAGATTCAGTACCCTAACTTCGTATTCAACTCCTTTACTCTCCATCTCAATGAAAAATTCTAGCATGTTATGGTCGCTCCTCCCCAAGGGACACCGCACAACAAGACTTTTAATTAATCCTTTCTCATTGCACAATACCCAGTCCAGGACAGCATTTTCTCTGGTTGTTTCCTCAACGTATTGGTCTGAAAATATGATACGTACACAATACAGGAAATCCTCCTCCACAGTATGAATGCCAATTTGGTTTGACCAATCTGTATGTAGATTAAATTCACCCATGATTACTGTTGTCCCATTATTGCATGCATCTCTAATTTCCTGCTTAATGCCATCTCTTACATCGCCACTACTGTTTGGGGGCCTATAGATAACCCCCACTAACTTTTTCTGACCCTTGGTGTGTCTTAGCTCCACCCATACAGATTTCAGATCATGATTTTCCGAGCCAATAATCTTCATCACTATTGTATTGATTTCCTCCTTTACTAGCAACCCTACCCACACCCTTTTCCTTCTTGCCTGTCCTTCCTAAGTATTGAATGTCTCTGGATATTCAGTTCCCATCCTTCGTCACTTTGCAGCCATGTCTCTGTAATCACTACTGTGTCATAACCGTTTATCTATTTATATCTATTTGCGTTGTTAATTCATCTAGCTCATTGCGAAGGCTCTGCGTATTGAGACACAATACTTTTAGACTTGTCTTTTTCACATTGTTAATCATATTAGCTTTGTTTAGCAGTGTGGCCCCTTTTGTTTCTCAACTTTGTTTTATCTGCCTTCCACATTTGCTTCTTAACTTTCTGTCTTTCATTTCTATCTTTGTTTCCCTCTCCTCTGTCTCGCTGCTCAGATTCCCATCCCCTTGCCATTTACTTTA
This sequence comes from Heterodontus francisci, assembly GCF_036365525.1. Classification (NCBI taxonomy): domain Eukaryota; kingdom Metazoa; phylum Chordata; class Chondrichthyes; order Heterodontiformes; family Heterodontidae; genus Heterodontus; species Heterodontus francisci. The sequence goes on from NC_090391.1 coordinate 41,823,287, forward strand.
AACACTCCTCGACAGCACTAGCAACACCCTACCCCGCACCCTCCCCCCCACCCCCACCACCACCCCGCCCCCCCCCCCCCGAGGAAATTGTTACCGGTCCTGCCCAGATGCAACCTGTCCAGCTTGTACTGGCTGCACCTTCCCCAGAACCAGTCCCAATGTCCCAATGTCCTTGGAATCTGAATCCCTCCCCCTACACCATTTCTACAGCCTTGTATTCATCTGATATATCCTGCTACTTCTACTCTCGGTAGCACTTGGCACTGGTAGTAATCCTGAGATTATTACCTTTGAGGTCCTACTATTTAATTTTCATCCTAACTCCCTATATTCAGCTTGTAGGACCTCATCCTTTTTTAACCTATCTCGTTGATGCTGATATGTACCACGACAACTGCCTGCTTGCACTCCCCCTTCAGAATGTCCTGCAGCTGCTCAGAGACATCCTTTACCCTAGCACCAGGGAGGCAAAATACCATCCTGGAGTCCCTTTTGCGGCCGCAGAAACGCCTGCCTGTTCTCCTTATGATTGAATCCCCTATCACTATAGCCCTGCCACTCTTCTTCCTCCCCTCCTGTGCTGCAGAGCCAATCATGGTGCCATGAGCATGGCTCTTGCTGCTTTCACCAGAGCCATCACCCCAACAATATCGAAAGCGGTATATTGGTTAGACAGGGAGGTGGCCACAGGTAACTCCTGTACTACCTGCCTTCCTCTACTCTGCCTGATGGTCACCCATTCCCTTTCTGCCTTTGCTGCATTTTCCTGCGGTGTGACCACCTCGCTCAGCATGGCAATGTCAGCATCGCAGATGCTCCACAGTGAATCCACCTTCAGCTCCAGCTCTGTAATGCGGGTAGCCAGTAGCTGCAGATGGATGCATTTCCTGCACATATGGTCGTCAGGGATACTGCAAGCGTTGGAGGAGCAGATCACGGGTGCGAGCTGTCCTGCTATGACTTACCTTTAGATTACTTAGTTATTCCCTTTAATTAATAAAATACTAATTACGCTAGTGGCAATGTTTTACTCCAAATACTACCCACTACAATCTAAAGTCCTTAATACTCTGGTCCTCAGGTAGTTAAGGGCCTCAAGCCCCGCTCACTCCTTTACAGGTTCTGCTCAGGATGCGATTCCTCCCAGGTCCGCCTGCTGCCGCTTCTGTCTCCAGGTACAAATGGCCTACAGCATTTCCAACTTTGCAACAGTGAGGAGCACTTTAAAAACTAATTCATTGCGTTTCAATTGCTTCTGTGAATCAACAATTAAATGGCCGAAATGCGAAGGCATGTAAAGGCTTGTTATCATTCTCGAATAATGCTGATGTTTTAAGCTTTGGAATGAATTTGCCAGTGAAATCTAACACCGGGGGGTCATTTGAATTCAGATTTTCAGGGACTGGAATGTGGATTTCTGCCTCTATCCTTCTACAGAAGAGGGGGTGGGGGTCAACAGTGTTTGTGTGTTTTTACAATGAGGAGGAAACAGATGGAGAGAGATACACAGAGAAATGGAGGGAGAGAGAGAGAAAGAGAGAGAGAAAGACTGCTGTAAATAACAGCGTAACCACAAAGGGAGACACACAGGCTCTGGGGTGGTTGGGGGGGGGGGGGGGGGTGGCGTCTGCAGTGTTTAGTTACTGCACAGATCCCAGCACCTGTAGAGAGGCTCCCACCGACCATGCCCCCCAACTCCCGCCCAAACACGTCTTCCAGTCTTGAGAGTTTCTTAATTGATAGTTAAAATAAATGATGGGGCAGTGATTAAGTGTTTGCAAATTCATCTCCGTTTAAGGAGAGAATTTCACAGTGTCTGGGAACAGAATGGAGCTGATTGCTGCAAATGTCTGTCCAAATTGCAGCCATGTTGGCCACAATGGGGTTTGGAGAGAAACGTTTGCAGGTTGTTTGGAAGCAACTCCTTGTCATGTCGGTACTCAGTGCTGGCTCTGTTACATGGATTAACAAGACAATTGGGCATGTACTCAGCTCCTAAAACACTGTCTCCCACATCTCCAACTGCTTCCCATTCTCTGGCTGAGTATCGGGGTATGTGTTTGTAGATGAGGAATCACTGAGAGATTGTTTTATGTCAGTGACTGAGAGGTACTAATATCCTGGCTGCATGGTTTGCTAGCGTCACTCGGGAGGGTTTAAACTTGTGTGGCTGGGGGATGGGAACCAGAGCAGTAGGACAGCTAGTGAAATGAATGAGGAGGACATAGTAACGAAGGCCAGTAGGAATAAGAGGAAGAGCAGGCAGAGAGATGTTGCTGCGCACAGCGGGACTGGTGGTCTGAAGTGCATTTGTTTCAATGCGAGAAGTATAACAGGTAAGGCAGATGAACTCAGAGCTTGGATTAGTACTTGGAAATATGATGTTGTTGCTATTACAGAGACTTGGTTGAGGGAAGGGCATGGTTGACAGCTAAACGTTCCAGGCTTTAGAAGCTTCAGGCGGGATACAGGGGGATGTAAAAGGGGTGGAGGAGTTGCATTACTGGTTAAGGAGAATATCACAGCTGGACTGCGGGAGGACACCTCAGAGGGGTCATGCAGCAAGGCAATATGGGTGGAGCTCAGGAATAGGAAGGGTGCAGTCACGATGTTGGGGGATTACTACAGGCCCCCCAACAGCCAGCGGGAGGTAGAGGAGCAGATATGCAGACAGATTTTGGAAGGATGTAAAGGTAAAAGCGTTGTGGTGGTGGGTGATTTTAACTTCCCCTATATTGACTGGGACTCACTTAGTGCTAGGGGTTTGGATGGGCAGAATTTGAGAGGAGCATCCAGGCGGGCTTTTTGAAACAGTATGTAGATAGTCCAACGGGGCATGGGGTCATTCTGGATCTGGTATTGGGGAATGAGCCCGGCCAGGTGATCGACGTTTCAGTGGGGGAGCATTTCGGCAGCAGTGACCATAATTCCATAAGTTTTAAGGTACTTATGGATAAGGATAAGAGTAGTCCTCGGGTGAAGGTGCTAAATTGGGGGAAGGCTAATTATAACAATATTAGTCAGGAACTGAAGAATTTAGATTGGGGGCAGCTGTCGGAGGGTAAATCAACATCCGACATGTGGGAGTCTTTCAAACGTCAGCTGATTAGGATCCAGGACCAGCATGTTCCTGTGAGGAAGAAAGACAAGTTTGGCAAATTTCGGGAAGCTTGGATAACACGGGATATTGTGAGCCAAGTCAAAAAGAAAAAGGAACAGACGAAGCACTTGAGGAATATAAAGACAGTAGGAAGGAAATTATGCAAGGAGTGAGGAGGGCTAAAAGGGGTCATGAAAAGTCATTGGCAAACAGGATTAAGGAAAATCCCAAGGCTTTTTATACATATATAAAGAGCAAGAGGGTAACCAGGGAAGGGGTTGGCCCACTCAAGGACAGAGATGGGAATCTAGATCGTCAGAGGAAATGGGAGAGGTGCTAAATGAGTATCCTGAGTGGTGTGAAACAGGGCTGCGTTCTCGCACCCACACTTTTTGGGATTTTCTTCTCCCTGCTGCTTTCACATGCGTTCAAATCCTCTGAAGAAGGAATTTTCCTCCACACAAGATCAGGGGGCAGGTTGTTCAACCTTGCCCGTCTAAGAGCGAAGTCCAAAGTACGGAAATTCCTCATCAGAGAACTCCTCTTTGCTGACGATGCTGCTTTAACATCTCACACTGAAGAATGCCTGCAGAGTCTCATCGACAGGTTTGCGTCTGCCTGCAATGAATTTGGCCTAACCATCAGCCTCAAGAAAACGAACATCATGGGGCAGGATGTCAGAAATGCTCCATCCATCAATATTGGCGACCACGCTCTGGAAGTGGTTCAAGAGTTCACCTACCTAGGCTCAACTATCACCAGTAACCTGTCTCTAGAATGCAGAAATCAACAAGCGCATGGGTAAGGCTTCCACTGCTATGTCCAGACTGGCCAAGAGAGTGTGGAAAATGGCGCACTGACACGGAACACAAAAGTCCGAGTGTATCAGGCCTGTGTCCTCAGTACCTTGCTCTACGGCAGCGAGGCCTGGACAACGTATGCCAGCCAAGAGCGACGTCTCAATTCATTCCATCTTCGCTGCCTTCGGAGAATACTTGGCATCAGGTGGCAGGACTATATCTCCAACACAGAAGTCCTTGAAGCGGCCAACACCCCCAGCTTATACACACTACTGAGTCAGCGGCGCTTGAGATGGCTTGGCCATGTGAGCCGCATGGAAGATGGCAGGATCCCCAAAGACACATTGTACAGCGAGCTCGCCACTGGTATCAGACCCACCGGCCGTCCATGTCTCCGTTATAAAGACGTCTGCAAACGCGACATGAAATCGTGTGACATTGATCACAAGTCGTGGGAGTCAGTTGCCAGCATTCGCCAGAGCTGGCGGGCAGCCATAAAGACAGGGCTAAATTGTGGCGAGTCGAAGAGACTTAGTAGTTGGCAGGAAAAAAGACAGAGGCGCAAGGGGAGAGCCAACTGTGCAACAGCCCCAACAAACAAATTTCTCTGCAGCACCTGTGGAAGAGCCTGTCACTCCAGAATTGGCCTTTATAGACACTCCAGGCGCTGCTTCACAAACCACTGACCACCTCCAGGCACGTATCCATTGTCTCTCGAGATAAGGAGGCCCAAAAGAGAGAGAAATTAGTACTTTGCATCAGTATTCACAAAGAGAAGGACTTGGTGGATGATGAGCCAAGGGCAGGGAGTGCAGACAGTCTCAGTCATCTCATTATCAAAAAGGAGGAGGAGTGGCGTGTACTGCAAAGCATTAAGGTAGATACGTCCCCAGGGCCTGATGGGATCTAACCTAGAATACTGAGGGAGGCAAGGGAAGAAGTTGCCGGGGTCTTGACAGAAATCTTTGCATCCTCATTGGCGACAGGTGAGGTCCCAGAGGACTGGAGAATAGCCTATGTTGTTCCTTTGTTTAAGCAGGGTGGCAAGGATAATCCAGGAAATTATAGGCCGGTGAGCCTTACGTCAGTGCTAGGAAAATTATTAGAGAGGATTATTCGGGACAGGATTTACTCCCATTTGGAAACAAACGAACTAATTAGCGAGAGACAACATGGTTTTGTAAAGGGGAGGTCGTGTCTTACTAATTTGATTGAGTTTTTTTGAGGAAGTGACGAAGATGATTGATGAAGGATGGGCAGTGGATGATATCTATATGGACTTTAGTAAAGCCTTTGACAAGGTTCCGCATGGCAGACTGATACAAAAGGTGAAGTCACACGGGATCAGAGGTGAGATGGCAAGATGGATACAGAACTGGCTCTGTCATAGAAGACAGAGGGTAACAGTGGATGGGTGTTTTTTTGAATGGAGGGATGTAACTAGTGGTGTTCCGCAGGGATCAGTGGTGGGACCATTGCTGTTTGTAGTATATATAAATGATTTGGAGGAAAATGTAGCTGGTCTGATTAGTAAGTTTGCGGACGACACAAAGGTTGGTGGAGTTGTGGATAATGATGAGGATTGCCAGAGGACACAGCAGGATACAGAATAGTTGGAGACTTGGGCGGAAAAATGGCAGATGGAGTTTAATCCGGACAAATGTGAGGTAATGCAATTTGGAAGGTCTATAGCAGGTGGGAGGTATACAGTAAATGGCAGACCCCTTAGGAGCATTGATAGGCAGAGAGATCAGGACGTACAGGTCCACAGGTCACTGAAGGTGGCAACGCAGGTGAATAAGGTAATCAAAAAGGCATACAGCATGCTTGCCTTCATCAGTCGTGGCATAGAGTATAAAAATTGACCAGTCATGATGCAGCTGTACAGAACCTTAGTTAGGCCACACATCGAATATTGCGTGCAATTCTGGTCACCACTCTACCAGAAGGACGTGGAGGCTTTCGAGAGGGTACAGAGGAGTTTTACCAGGATGTCGCCTGATCTGGAGGGTATTAGCTATGAGGAGAGGCTGGAAAAACTCGGATTGTTTTCAGTGGAACGACGGAGGTGGAGGGGCGGCATGACAGAAGTTTACAAAGTTATGAGCGGCGTGGACAGAGTGGATAGTCAGAAGCTTCTTCCCAGCGTGGAAGAGTCAGTTACTCGGGGGCATAGGTTTAAGGTACGAGGGGCAAAATTTAGAGGGGATGTGCGAAGCACGTTTTTTACATAGCGGGTGGTGAGTGCCTGGAACTTGCTGCCAGGGGAGGTGGTGGAAGCAGATACGATAGCGACGTTTAAGAGACATCTTGACAAATACATGAAATGGAAGGGATTAGAGGGATATGGGCCCCGGAAGTGCAGAAGGTGTTAGTTTAGGCAGACTTGGAGGTGCGAATGGCCTGTTCCTGTGCTGTACTGTTCTTTGTTCTTTGTTCTTTGAAGTGTCCTGGGCTTTTGCTGTGTTTTATTTATGTTCCAAATTGTTTTGCTTTGTTTTAATCAACTTTATGTCTCTTATTTCCAAGGAGAATCTTTACAGAAGCTGCAGCTTTGATGCTGCAGAGTGAGAATCTTTTAGCACATGGAATTCTCAGAAAAGAGCTTTTACCAGAGCGGAAAATAATTTTAAATATTTATCTGTCATTGTCTAATTAATTTTTACATACAAAAACGAAAACTTTGTCTTCGGGCTGATACAAGTAGAAAGATCTGGAAATGCTCAGTATTTCTGGCATGGTTTTTATTTCAGATTTCCAGCATTCACAGTATTTTGATTTTGAGTTTTAGGGGGTGATTTTACCACACGGGAGGGGCTGCAGGGACCTCTGAAGCAAATAGATTGGGAAGCGCTGCTCCAGAACAGTCAATGTAATCCCATAGATTTACTTCTGTCCATCTCTTGCTGCAACTTCTGGGCTGCATCTTCCTTTGTGTTCATACCTTTGTTTATTTTCATCTTCCTTGAACTCTCCATTTCACAACTTCCTCTTTATCTCCGTCTCTTTCTCGAGTGTCGGAATTTTCACTTTTCATTCTTTGTCTGCGATTCTATGCACCTTTATCTGTCACAAAAAGTCCAATTCTCTCTGACTCAGTTCCGAATCACTGAATCAGTCCATCTCTGCGCCTCCCTTCCTGCAAGATTATCTCTGCACCTCCCTTCCGAGACACCCTCTCTACTCTGAGTCTACATTTTACTTTATATATCTGTTCCTCGACATCTTTCTGTCTTTACATATCTCTCTTTGCCCGGGATCTTTCTCAATAGCTAGCTCGCTTCTGAACTCTCTCTTTACACCTCCAGCTCTCTCTGCGTACTTCTCCATCTCTCTATCCATCTCAGTATTTCTGCTCCCTGCTCTCAGTTTCTCTCACTGCTTTCTAACTCCCTGCCTCTTTTTGATTCTCCAACTGTCTCTCCATTTATTTCTCTCTCCCTCACTCAATTCTGTCCTAATCCCTGGATCTCTGCTTTCTTTGTCTCCATCCGTCTGTCTGGGGAGTCCAGCCCAGTGTTTCTTCCCTCTCTGTGTTTCTACTCCCTAACTCTCTCTGCCTATCTTCTTGTGGCACAATCGGGGAATGGACAGATCAGCCATGATCTAATATTGGTGGGACAGGTTCAAATTGCTGAATGATCTCCTCTTCTCCCTGTGCCAACCAGTGTGTGTGATTCCCTGATGCCGGGGGGAGGAGGGTGGGTGATGGGGAGAACAGGTGGACCACCTTGCTGTAAGGAGGGATGTCTCTGGGGCTGGGATCTGGCTGTGCGTTAAAGCTCAGAATGCCAGTTATCCTCTGTGAGTCCTTGCTCTATGCCCGGCCCTGTGTTTGGAGGGACGCGAGTTGAAGGTTCCAGGGGGCTGGGAGCCATTTGATCGAAATCCAGCGGCTTATCTGGACCAGAATGAAAGTGAATTAAGGACCGTCGGGAGACGGAACCACACCCAGGGAAGTGATGGAAGTTGGAATTACAGAGAGGGTTGTTCACTGGGAAGGGAGTTACACCGGGCGAGCTGTTCACAGGGAAGATGATAAAGAGAGTGGGTCTTTTACTGGTGGGGGGTGGTGTGGCATTCAGAAAGGGAGGGGTGTTTACGTGGGGCAGGGGGAGAACTAGAGGCCGATATTCACAGAGGGAATTAGGTAATGATAAAACTGGGAGGCGGCCTTCTCCATGTTTAAAATGGGAGAGCGGCTTCTCCAGGTTTAAAATGGGAGAGCGGCTTCCCCAGGTTTAAATTGGGAGAGGTGCTTCTCCAGGTTTGAAACTGGAGGGGGCTTATCCAGGTTTAAAATGGGGGAGGGGGGACATTTCTAGTCTGTTCCTGGAGGGTTTATATGTCAAACTGTCCGCGGGAAGTGGGTTGTGTGGGGGTGGAATTAATTCGGTTTCTGTTCCAAACAGGAACCAGTTTCATGTTACAAGTGTTCACATCGTTGCAAAACAGTCATTTAACACAAATTGTATAGACATTCTTTTATTAAGCATCTCACATTTACAGAAAGTAAATTCCTCAAATATTTTGCGCACTTTCAACCTCTCAGGAGCACAGAATCTTCCATGAGCAATGGAGCAGTTCCTTTCACAATCTCCATCTGCTGCTGTCCCTGACTCATTGCAGCTCCTGCCCCTTCTCAGCATCTGCATCTGCTGGTATCCCTGTCTCACTACAGTTACTGGTTACCGCTCACCATCTCCATCTGCTGGTGTAATTATCTCACTGCAGTTACTGTCTCCCTTCACCATCTCCATCTGCTGGTGTCCCTGTCTGACTGCACTTTCTTCTCCTCTCACCGTTTAATCTGTTGGTGGTCCTATCTCTATGCATGTCCCTGCTCACCATCTACACCTGCTGGCGCCCCTCTATTGTGTCTCAATACAGTTTCTGCCCCTCTCACTATCTCACAATCAGTGTGATTTGCAGCTTTGTCCATTTTGCTCTTGGCCCAGGGTGTGTTTAGTTGAATCCAGCTGAGCTTTGCACTGACACCCTTTTCTTAGAAACAATTCATGAATTTTCTGCAGAGCAAGGCCAACCTCAATATGTCATATTATCAGTAAAATATAATCTCAGAATCAGATTTAAAAACATTTTAGGGCTCAGTGCTGTGAAAATCTACTTTCTGTCCTGTAGGGTGTGTAGGGAATGGAATATGAAATGGGATCTAGTTCCAGTGTTTGAAACCATTCACCTCTTTCGATCATTTCACTAATTTAATAATGAGATTGAGAGGATATTTCACAACCTTCCTCAGCCCCTGTCTGAATTTCATCTGGGTTACAGCATAAGTACATGTGTTGGTGCAGGAACTGAGAAGTTGCAGCATCTCTGATGTCTGATATGTGATCAAGAGAGGGTCAGTGCAGGAGGAATAATACTGAATATCTGAAATCCACCTATAAATGTTCTACACAGGTCACCCATAACATTATAAAACTGCCGGATATAATGAAGAGTAAAATAATTGATTTTCTACGATTCTCCATCTCGGGGTCCTTGTGATTCACTCCATTGCTTTGGTTCCGGAATCCCCTGCAGACTTCACTCGTGAATAAAATCCGTCAGACAGTCAGAACATTGAGCACCAAATTGAGAGAGACTGGGACACAAGGGGTTAAAATGTAGTGAAACAATTCAAATGCCCCCCATGTGGGGGAAGTACAGAAGCTCAATTTAGGGACACAATCCATGGGAACATTATTAATAATGTAATCTTGTTCCTGTGTAAAGTACCAAGGGAGAGACTCTACACTGCCCATCACACTCTCTGTTCCTCCAACCACAGCCGCCGTTTTCTCGGTTTTTTCTCGCATTTTCTTTTGAGGTTCTCACAATAAATGGCCACAAATCGATCAAACGTGAAAGTGACTGTGACCCAGACAGAAATAAATGTGGCTGCAGAAAGCAGAACAGCAATGAGAGGACACAGAGGAGTAATTCTCAGGAATGAATCTGGGAAATAGGTTAAAACAATCCAAGTCAATATAGGATCAGTGATAACGACTAGGAGATCAGACGCTGCCATTCCCACCAGGTAGACAGTGATACATCTGGACAGACCGCACTTTCCTCGGGACAGGAATACAATCGCCACCAAGTTAACTGGAAGAGAGAGAAAAGGAAGCAGAGAAATTACTGATAAGACCTGGAGACAAAGCAGCAGTTTGACAGCATTTGGGCTGAAATTTGCAGTTTTGTTGCTGCATCGAGCAGTGAAAACTGATTCATTGCCCTGGGCAGTGCTTTGCCACAGTGAAATGTTTGAAATCCCAATTACTAATAATGAACTGGGAAATTGATACAGAATGTGAATAAAGTCAACACCAGATCTACTGGAATTACTGAGTGAGGATGCAGTGCCAGTGAGGAAATGAAAAAGGGGTTTTACAGTGATGGAGTTAAATGGGTTAATTGGGAATTTGTCTCCAAACTGTTGCTTGGGAAAATTTGGAAAGAGTGGGATGCGTAGCTGAGTTTGAGTATCAGCCATGACCCAGAATGGCAAAGCAGACTTGAAGGGCTGAATGGCCTTCTCCTGCTCCTATGTTCCTGTATTCATATAATGTTGGACGAGGCCGCTGATGGTGGTTACAGTGAGTGAGATTGGGAGGGAGAGAAGGAAAAGGACATGTTGGAGCTGGAGAGGAGATGGGAGCACATGGTTTGGGACAGTGGATAAAGAGAAGAAATGGATGAGCAGACTGAGGATTCAATGCAGTGAAAGGAGAGGCTGAGATTCACAGGGAGAGACTGCAGCAGAGTGTTAGAGGAAATGTAATCTATAGATCCCAGTAATACAACTCAATTAATACACTCAAGCAATAATCCCTGTGTTACTGCTGCTGAAGAACAGGTCATTGTCTATACAATATAGTCAATATATTTAGTTTGTACAGGCAATTAAATATAAATTTAAATATATTTCTGATGTTAACCTCGCTTTTTCTTGAATACAGCAGTCACACAGATTTTAAATTGCAGTATTTAAATAATGAATTACCATCAGTGAAGAACTGATTCTATTCTGTTTATTCAGTCACGAAGTAAGGAATACGAACTTCCTACAAAACAAAATGAGGACCTGACAGAAATCAACACGGAGGATCAAGTCCAACAGGAAAATTAACGCAATCTGACAACAGACAACTTCAAATGACAGTTTCTCTCACTAATTTTTCTGGACATTCCAGAACTTTATGATAGTGTATTATTCACACTGCTGCTTTTTTCTCTTTACTTCTGCTTATCTCTTTCCCTCGGTTTCGTTTTCGCTGCTCCTTTTCTGTTTCCCTATCTCCGTGGTGGACCCACACCCTGCAAACTGTTACTTAATGCTACTTTGCACAGATGATTTATTCCTAACATTCTGCACCTGTGTTCTTTTCATCAGACCCAGGTTCAATGATTCCATTCTCAGAGTCAGTTTGTTCAATGGTGAAACCTCTGTGAATAATTTAATGTAGCTTCAGAGCACCCAAGTCTCCACCTGTTCACCTACACGCTTCACTTCATCTACAATGCATGGAAATAACAGGATCGAAAGCTTCTTCCAGATAAAACGCAAATCATTGAAATTCCTTCTCCTGGAATTATAAAGTAAACCGTTAGAATGTGGGATTGTTTAATTAATAAATCACCGACATCAGCGCTGTAGCTGATTATCTACGGATAAATGGAAAGACTTCTGATTCCAACTGTTGGAGTGTAAACCAATAAATCATCACATCAATACTTTCTATTTTACAGTGTAGTCCAGTGACAGTGAAGGCTTCACAGTGAAGCAGAGAAGGAGATGTGAAAGTGTCTCCAGCAAACTCAGTTCCGTAGCCAGACTTCTGAAGCAGCGTCAGAAACACACAGAATGACATAATATTTGATAACAGTGATAACCAATAAATACATTGAAATCCCAGTTAAACTGAGCCATGTTATTGGTGAGGGAGGACATTGTGCTGTCCCCAAGTAACACTGAGAGCATGAGATGTCTCATTATCAATCACTGAAAAAAGATAATAACAATATTCCAGGACCAGTTAGATCCACATCATGAAACTGTTGAAAGCTCCTAATGGTCTGATTCCTGATCCTAATCGAGACACCTGATTCAAATACATTCAATACACAGAATAATCAAGTAACAATGCCAGGGTTACTTAAAACAATACCATTAAAGACCGAATACAACTCCTGCAAGAATGCAATCGCAGACAATGAGGAGATTCCATCAGTAAATTGCTGGAAAAGAACAAGTGGCTGTGTAACACACAGAGTGAAAAATAATGCAGAGTACAGAAGCACAGTTAACACTGATTTACACCATTAACAGCTGAGATACTGGCTTACCAGAAACTCCAATTGCTGTGAGAATCAGATAGTATATGATTGATATCTGTTGCATTAATGGATATCCCATTTCTGTGAGAAGCAGGGACTTCTGTTAGCCTGGAACTCACAGCTCCAGCGCGCACTCGGAATTGATCCATTCCAATGAGTCCTGATTTATACAGGGGATAAGTCTCCACTGACACTGTTATACTCCTGATCATTGTTATTAGTTACATTAATTTGAACAAAGACATTACATCAGCAGCTTTCACTGATGTAAATCATGTGCTGGATAAAACACAATCGTTTCAATATCAATGGCCTTTTCTTAATAATACCTCTAACAGGAATAAATATGAAATCTGTACTCATACTGGAAGGGTGATACAATTATAAGTGGCGTCATTTACATTTTCCATATTATTTTATTGAACTTGTTCACTCCTGGCGTTTCTGTTGTAAGTGTAAGTGATCTGTCTGCAGTGGACACTGAATCCAGGGACAAAAACAATACGGTTTCACTCTGTTCCTGCCTTTTCACAGTTAGCATGTGAACATTGAGCCTCTGATTCGGGACCACGTTCAGGGTTACAGCCTAGAAACAACCGTCGGTGATGTTAGCGGGCAGATACTGTCCATGTCCATTAGGAAGGCAGTCACATAGTGATAATATCACTGGGCTAGTAAAACAGTGGACCAGCCCAATGGCCTGGTGAGCGGGGTTCAAATACCGCCATGGCAGCTGCTGGAATTTAAATTAAATTAATTAACAAAAGTCTGCAATTGAAAGCTGGTCTCTGTCATGGTGCCATGAAAATATCATTGATTGTTATAAAAACTCATTTGGTTCGCTAATTCCTTGCATGGATGGAAATCTGCCATCCTTACCTGGTCTGGCCTACATGTGGCTGCAGACCCAAGCAATGTGGCTGACTCTGAACTGGCCCCGCAAGATGTCAAGGGCAACAAATGCTGACCTTGTCAGCGGATCTCACATCATTTTTTTTATTTTTTAATTTAGGGATACAGCACTGAAACAGGCCCACCGAGTCTGTGCCGACCAACAACCACCCATTTATACCAAACCTATAGTAATCCCATATTCCCTACCACCTCACTACACTAGGGACAATTTACAACGGTCAATTTATATCCCACCAGCAAGTCTTTGGCATGTGGGAGGAAACCGGAGCACCAGGCGAAAACCCACGCAGACAAAGGGAGAACTTGCAAACTCCGCACAGGCAGTATCCAGAATCGAACCCGGGTACCTGGAGCCGTGAGGCTGCGGTGCTAACCATTGCACCACTGTGCAGCCCCTGTATGCGTGCAATTCCATTGAATCTGCTTTCACCAGCTATTCAGGCAGTGCATTCCAGATCACAACAACTAACAGTGTTAAAAAAAAAATCCTTAGCGTTTTTTTTACTGACTCTTTGGCCAATTGTTGCCAAGAGCTGGAAGTTTATTTTTCTATTTTTTTATTCTTTAGAGATACTGCACTGAAACATACCCTTCGGCCCACCGAGTCTGTTGAGAGTAGAATAAATAAAATGTTTCATCCAGCACGGACATAATGGGCTGAATGGCCTCCACATATCCCAAAATGTTTGTATGTTTCTATATTCAATCACCGTCCTCTGGTTACAGAGAGAGGGGAAAGGTGAGAGAGAGAGCTGATAGTGACAGGTGGACAAATTGAGAGGCAGAGAGCCTCTTTCTTTCGGGTTGACCTTGGGGCTAATTAGAAAATAAAAGAGAATGATTCGCTTTTTAAAGGTGAACTTAAAACCTGAACAAAATGCTTTCAAGCCCCAGTGATATTTGAACTCACAATCTGTCATTTACAAGACCATTCTAACCCAGAGTTATGGAGCCAACAGCGCCCCAGCGCCCCAGTTAGTGCTGCCTGTTTGAAAAATCAGGTGCGTGTCAGTTAAGCAAAGATTGTCACAGAATCACGAAATTTCTGCAGCACAGAAGGAGGCCATTCTACCCATCATGTCTTTGCTGGCACTCCGAACGACCAGTTAACCTAATGCCAGTGCTGCAACTTCTCCCCATAACACTGCACCTTCCTCCATTTCACAAAACAATCAAATTACCTCTTGATTGCCTCAATTGAGCCTGCCTCCAACACACTCAGAGGCAGAGCATTGTGGAGATACTAGAATAAGAGACCCACTCAGTCATTCTCCCTGTGTGGATACTAAAATAACGGACCCATTCAGAGAATTTTCCTGTGGAGATACTATAATAACAGACCCAGGCAGTCACGCTCCCCGTGGATATACTATAATAAAAGACCCACTCAGTCACTCGCCCTGTGCAGATACTAAAACAACAGACCCACTCAGTCACTCTCCCTGTGGAGATACTAAAATAACAGACCCACTCTGAGAATTTCCCTGTGGAGATCTAATAACAGACCCACTCAGTCACTCTCCCTGTGGAGATATTATAATAACAGACCCACTCAGTCACTCTCCCTGTGGAGATATTATAATAATAGACCCACTCAGTCACTCTCCCTGTGGAGATACTATAAGAACAGACCCACGCAGTCATTCTCCCTGTGGAGATACCATAATAACAGACCCACTCAATCACTCTCCCTGTGTAGATGCTAAAATAACAGACCAACTCAATGAATTTCCCAGTCGAGATACGAAAATAACAGACTCATTCAGTCACTCTCCCTGTGGACATACTAAAATAACAGACCCACTGAGCCACTCTCCCTGTGTAGATACTAAATAACAGACTCACTCAGTCACTCTCCCTGTGCAGATACTAGAATAACAGAGCCACTCAGTGACTCTCCCTGTTGAGATACGATAAAAACAGACCCATTCATGACTCTCACTGTGAAAATATAACAATAACAGACCCACTTAGTCACACTCCCAGGGGAAATAATGTAATGAAAGACTCACTCAGTGACTCGACCTGTGGAGATGCTCTGATAAAAGACACACAAAGTGACTCTCACAGTAGCGATATTATAATAACATATCCTATCGATGACTCTCCCCGTGCAGAAATTAGAATTACAGACTCACTCAGTGACACCCTCTGTGGAGATATTACAATAACCGATCCACTCAGTCACTCTCATTGTCGAGATACTAACAGAGCTATTTAGTCACGGTCCCTGTGAAGATCCCTTAATAACAGAACCACGTATTAACTCTCACTGTGGAGCTACAATAATAACAGACGCACTCGGTGACTCCCCCCATGGAGATCCCATAATAAGAGACCCTCTCAGTCACTATCCCTGTGGAGATAATGTAATAACAGACCCTCCCAGTGACTCTCCCTGAGGAGATCCTACAGTAATACACCCACTAAGTCACCCTTGCTGTGGAGATACTAAAGTAACAGACTTACTCAGTGACTCTCCCTCTGCAGATAATATAATAAACGACCCACTCAGTGACTCTCTGTGGAGATCCCATAACAACAGACCCACTCAGTCACTCTCCTTGTGAATAAACTACAGTAACAGACCCACTCAGTGACTCTCCCTGTGGAGACCCCATGATAAGAGACCCGCTCAGTCATTCTCCCTGTGGAGATAATATAATAGCAGACCCACCCAGTGACTCTCCCTGAGGAGATACTATAATAATACACCCACTCAGTCACCCTCGCTGTGGAGATACTAATGTAACAGACTGACTCAGTGACTCTCCCTCTGGAGATAATATAATAAACGACTCACTGAGTGACTCTCTCAGTGGAGATCCCGTAATAACAGACCCACTCAGTCACTCTCGCTGTGAATATACTAGAATAACAGACCCACTCGGTGACTCTCCCTGGGGAGATCCCTTAATAACAGACACAGTCAATCACTCTCGCTGTGAATATGTTATAATAACAGACCCCGTCGGTGACTCCACTTGCAGATGCCATAAGAACAGGCCACCCCAGTTAGTCACTGTGGAGATGCTAAAATTATAGACCGAATCTGTGGCTCTCACTTTGGAGCTACTACATTAACAGACCCAATTTACAGGTGGAGATACTATAATAACAGACCCACTCACTCACACCTCCTGTGGAGAACCAAAAATAACAGAACCACGAAGTCAGTCTCACTGTGGAAAAACTATAACACCAGACCCACTCAGTGACACTCCCTGTGGAGGTACTATCGTAACAAACCCGCTCAGTCAGTCTCCTTGTGTAAGTATTACAATAACGGACCCAGTCAGTCACGATTCCTGTGGAGGTGCTGAAATAACAGGCTCAATCTAATTCTCCCATTGGAGATTTTATAATAACAGACAGACAAAGTCGCTGTCCCTGTGGAGATACTACAACAATGGATCCACTCAGCGACTCTCCCTGTGGAGATACTATAATAACAGACTTTCTCTCCATCTGTCTCCATTTAGAGATACTATAAAAAACGGACACACTCAGTCACTATCGTTGTGGTGATACAATAATAAGATACCCACTCAGTGATTCTCCCTGTGGAGATACTATAATAACAGAGCCACTCAGTCACTCTCCCAGTGGAGATATTGTAGTAATAGACGTAATTCGTCACACTCAATGTGGATTTCCTACAACAACAGACCCACTCAGTCACTGCCCTGTGGAGCTGCTACAATAAAAGAACCACTCAGGCAGTGTCCCCATGCAAATGCTTCAATAACAGAGCCATTCAGTCAGTCTCCCTGTAGAGATACTGGCAAAACTGACCCACTGAGTGACACAACCAGTGGAGCTACTATAATAACAGACCCAATCAGTGACTCTCCCTTTGGGGATTTTATGAAAACAGACCCATGCAGTCACTTTCTCTGTGGAGATACGATAATAGCAGAGTCACTCAGTCACTCTACCTGGGGAGGTACAACAATAACAGGGCCACTAAGTGACTCTCTCTGTGGAGACACTATAATAACCGACCCAGTCAATGTGTCTACCAGTAGAAATAATGTAATACCACACCCATTCAGGCACTATCCCTGTGGAGATAATGTAATAGCAGACCCACTCAGTCATTCTCTCTGTGCGGAATCCTATAAAAACAGACCCACTAAGTGACTCTCTCTGTGGCGATACTATAATAATAGACCCACTCAGTGACTCTCCCTGTGGAGATAATATAATTACAGTCCCTGTCAGTGTGTCTCTCAGTAGAGATAATATAACAGACCCACCCCGTCACTATCTCTGTGGAGATATTATAATAACAGACTCACTCAGTCACTCTCCCTGTAGAGATACTGTAGTAACAGACCAACGCAGTGATTCTCCCGGTGGAGATATTATAATAATATACCCAGTCAGTGTGTCTACCAGTAGAGACAATATAATAACAGACCCACTCAGGCACGAGCTCTGTGGAGATAATGTAATAATAGACCCACTCTGTCACTATCTCTGTGGAAATACTATAATAACAGACCTGCTCAGTCACTATCCCCGTGGAGGTGCGATAATAACACACTCACTCAGACACACTCCCTGTGTAGATACTATAACAACAGACACACTCAGTGACTCTCCATGTGGAGATACTATAACAACAGACCCACTCAGTGACTCTCTCTGTGGAGATAATATAATAACAGTCCCAATCAGGCACTCCCGATCTGGAGATATATTAATCACAGACCCACTCACTGACTCTCCCCGTGGAGATACTGTAATAACAGACCAACTCAGTGACTCTCCCTGTAGACAAACTATAACAGCTGAACCACTCAGTGACTCTCCCTGTGGAGATACAAAAATAACAGACACATTCAGTGACACGTCCTGTGGAGATACTTATAAAAACAGATCCACTCTCCATGTGGAGATACTATAATATCAGACCCACTAATGAGGCTCCCTGTGGATATTCGAAAATAACAGATCCACTCAGTCTCTCTTCCTCTGGAAATACTACTATCACAGACCCACATAGTGGCTTTCCCTGTGGAGATACCATGAAAACAGACCCTATCTTTGACCATTACAGTGGAGATACAATAATAAAAAATCCACTGAGTGACTCTCCCTGTGGATATACGAAAATCATAGACCCATTTGTCGACTCGCCAAGTGGGGGTATTATGAGAACAGTTCCTCTCATTCACACTCCCTGTGGAGATACTACACTAACAGACCCACACAGTGAGTTTCTCTGTGCAGATACTATAATAGCAGACCAACTGAGTCACTCTCCCTGTGGAGGTAATATCACGACAGACCTACTCAGTCACTCTCCATGTCGAGATACAATAATAACAGACCAATCTGTCATCGCCCTTTGGAGATACAATAAGAATAGACCCACTGAGGTGCACTTCCTGTGGAGATACCATAATAGCAGACCCACTCCAGACTCCGTGTGGAGATACTATAATAACAGTCCCACTCAGTGACTCTCTCTGCCCAGATATGATATAAGCAGACCCATTCAGACAGTGCCCCATGTGGAGATACAAATATAACAGACCCACTCAGTGACCCTCCATGTGGAGATACTGAAATAACTGAGCCACTCAGTCACTCTCCCTGTGGAGATACTATAATAACAGAACCACTCATTCACTCTCCCTGTGGAGATACTATAATAACAGACCCACTCTGTCACTCTCCCTGTGGAGATTCTATAATAACTGAGCAACTCCGTCACTCTCCCTGTGGAGATTGTATAATAACTAACCCACTCAGTGACTCAGCCAGTGGATATACCATAATACAGAGCCACTCCATCGCTCTCACTCTGGGAAACATTAATAACCGACACACTCATTGACTCTCCCTGTGGCGATACTGTAATAACAGACAAACTCAGTGACTCTGCCTGTGGAGATACTATAATAACAGATCCACTCAGTCACTGTCCCTCTGGAGATACTATGATCATAGACCCACATAGGGGCTCTTCCTGTGGAGAGACTATAACAACAGACCCTTTCAATGACTCTTCCAGTGGAAGTAAAATAATATACAATCCATGGACCGACTCTTCCTGTGAATGTATTATAATCACAGAGCCACTTGGCGACTCTCCATGTGGGGGTACTATGATAATAGACCCTCTCAGGCAGACCCCTTGTGGAGATACTACACTAACAGACCCATAATTTGACTCTCTCTGTGGAGATACGAAAATAGCAGAACAACGCATTCACTCTCCCTGTGGAGGTACTATAACAACAGACTCATTCAGTTACATTCTCAGTGGAGACTGTATTATAACAGACCCACTCAGTCACTCTCAGTGTCGAGATACAATAATAACAGACCCACTCGGTCAGTCGCCCTTTGGACGTACCATAAGAACACACCCGCTGAGTTGCACTTCTTGTGGAGATACTAAAATAACAGACCCACTCTCTTTCCTTGTGGAGATGCTATAATAACAGACTCACTCAGTTACACTTCCTGTGGAGATAACATAGCAACAGACTCTCTCAGTGACTCTCCCTGAGGAGATACTATATTATCCGACCCCAGTAAGAGACCCTTCCTGTGTAGATACTGTAATAACAGGCCCACTCAGTGACCCTCCCTGAGGAGATAGAATAATAAGAGACCCACTCACTGGCTCTCCCTATGGGGATACTATGATAACAGACCCTCTCAGTCGCACTCCTTGTGGGGATACTATAATTACATACCCACTCAGTCACTCTCCCTGTGGAGATACTGTGATAACAGACCCACTCAGTCACTCTCCCTGTGGAGATACTATGACAACAGTCCCACTCAGTAACTCTCCCTGTCGAGATATAAAAATAACAGACCCACTCTGGCAGTCTCCCTTTGGAGATACCATGAGAACAGACCCACAGAGAGTCATTTCCAGTGGTGACAATATAAGAACAGACTCTCTCAGTGACTCTAGCTGTGTGGGTGCTATAATAACGGACCCTCTCAATGACTCTCCCTGTAATAAACTGTAATAACAGACCCACTCGGTTACTCTCCCTGTGGCGATATTATAATAACAGACCCTGTCAGTCCCACTCGCTGTGGAGAAACTACACTAGTAGCCGCACTCAGTGACTCTCTCTGTGGAGATACTCTCTTCACAATCCCACTCAGTGACTCTCTCTGCTGAGAGAAGATATATGCTGACCCACTCAGACAATCTCCCTGTGCAGTTACAAATATAACAGACCCACTCAGTGACACTCCCTGTGAAGATACTAAAATAACTGAAGCACTCAGTCATTCTCCATATGGAGATAATATAATAACTAACCTACCCAGTGACTTTGCCTGTGGAGATACTATAATAACAGAGCTACTCAGCGACTCAAGATCTGGAGATACATTAATCATAGACCAACTCAGTGTCTCTCCCTGTAGACAAAATGTAACAGCTGAAAAACTCAGTGACTCTTCCTGTGGTGATACCGAAATAACAGACACACACCGTGACACTTCCTGAGGAGATATTACAAAAACAGATCCACTCAGTGCCTCTTCCTGGGGAGATACTATAATATCAGACCCACTAAGTGACTCTCCCCGTGGACATACTAAAATAACAGACACCCTCAGCCACTGTCCCTCTGGAGATACTATAATCAGAGACCCACTTAATGGCTCGCCCTGTGGAGATACTATAATAACAGACCATATCAATGACTCCTCCAGTGGCGATACAAGAATAAAAAAAGCCACTGAGTGGCTCTCCTTGTGGATATACTATAATCACAGACGCACTTCGCAACTCTCCCTGTGGGGGTACTATGATAACAAATCCACTCATTCACACTCCCTGTGGGGATACTACACGAACAGACCCACACAGTCTCTCCCGGTGGAGCTACGAGAATAGCAGACCCACTCAGTCGCTCTTCCTGTGGAGTTTCAATAACAACAGTTACATTTTCTGTGGATATACTATAGTAACAGACCCACTCAGTTACTCTACCTGTCGAGATACACTAATGACAGACCAACTCTGTCAGTTGCCCTTTGGAGATACCATAAGAACAGACCCACTGAGTTGCACTTCCTGGGCAGATACTGTAATAACAGACCCACTCGATCACTCTCCCTATGGCGATACTATAATAACAGACTCACTCAGTTACACTTCCTGTGGAGATACTATAGGAACAGACTCCATCAGTGACACCCGCTGTGGAGACAGTAGAACAACAGAGCAACTCAGTCATTCTCAATGACTCTTCCAGTGGAGATACAATAATAAAAAAGCCACTGAGTGACTCTCCCTATGGATGTACAATAATCACAGACCCACTCACTGACTCTCCCTGTGGAGATAGTATAACATTTTTAGATCCTTTCTGGCCACGGGAGAGTTGCCAGAGGCCTGGAGTTCTGCGAATGTGGTACCATTATTCAAGAAGGGTAGCATGGAGAGATCAGGCAATTACAGGTCGGAGAGTGTAACATCAGTGGTTGGTAAACTATTGAAAAAAAAGTTCTGAGGGACAGGATTAATCTCCACTTGGAGAAGCAGGGATAATCAGGGATTGTCAGCACGGTTTTGTCAGGGGGCGATCGTGTCTAACTAACTTGATTGATTTTTTTCACGAGCTGACTAGATGTGTAGATGAGGGGAAAGCAGTTGATGTATTCTACATTGACTTCAGTAAGACTTTAGAAAATGTCCCGCATGGGAGATTGTTTAAGAAGGCAAGAGCCCATGGAATCCAGGGCAATTTGGTAAATTGGATCCAAAATTAGCTTAGCGTCAGGAAACAAAGGGTAATGGTCGAGGGTTGTTTTTGCGAGTTGACGCCTGTGATCAGTGGCGTAGCACAGCGATCGGTGCTTCGACCCTTGCTGTTTTCAGTGTACATAAATGATTTAGACATGAATATAGGAGGTAAGATAAATAAGGTCGTAGATGACACGAAAATTGGCGGTATCATTAAAAGTGAGGAGGAAAGCCTTAGATTACAGGACAATATGGATGGACTGGTATGATGGGCGGATCTGTGGCAAATGGAACATAATCCTGAGAAGTGTGAGGTGATGCATTCTGCAAGGACTAACTAGGCAAGGGAATATACAATGGATGGTAGGACCCTAGGAAGTACAGAACGTCAGAGGGACCTTGGCTTCTTTGTCCATCGATCAATTAAAGCAGCAGAACAGTTAGATAAGGTGGTTAGGAAGGCATATGGGATGCTTGCCTTCATTAGCTGAGGCACAGAACAAAAGAGCAGGGAGGTTATGTTAGTGCTGTATAAAACGCTAGTTAGGCCACAGTTGGATTACTGTGTAAAGTTATGGGAACCACACTATAGGAAGGATGTAATGGCACTGGAAAGGTTGTGGAGGAGATTCACCAGGATGTTGCCTGAGCTGGAGCATTTCAGCTATGAAGAGAGACTGAAAAGGCTGGACTTGGTTTCCTCAGAACAGAGAAAGATGGGGGGGGGGCGGGGACATGATGGGGGTATACAAAATTATGAGGAGCATTCACAGGTAGATAGGAAGAGACTTTTCCCTTAGTGGATGGGTCAAAAAACAAGGGGCATAGATTTAAGGTAAGGGGCAAGAAGTTTAGAGGGGATTTGAGGATTTTTTTTTAACTAGAGTATGGTTAAATCTGGAATGCCCCGCCTGAAGTGATGGTAGATGCAGGAACCCTCACAACATTTAAGAAGTACTTGGATGAGCACTTGAAACGCCATAGCATGCAAGGCTATGGACGAAGTTCTGGAAAATGGGATCAGAATAGTTAGGTGCTTGATGGCCAGTACAGACTCGGTGGACTGAAGGGCCTGCTTCAATGCTGTATGTCTATAGAAACGACTCACCAAACAACAGAAGCAAGGCGGCTGTACCCATGTTCCAGTGTGAGCTACTTTGTGACATGAGAGCTGGAAGGAAGGGCGAGTGTGTCACTTATTCCAGCTCACAGAGGCTGAGAGGAAGTGAGGTGGACCCACAGTCAATTATCTTGTACAACCACAAATGAAATATGGATTGAAACATTGCAAGTCTGATGAGTAGAGATTGAGGTAACTGGGCCTCAATTCTCCAGTGTTCCGAAGAATTAGAGATGATCTCATTGAAGCTCACAATATTCTTGCAGGTGTATGTATATAGGATCTTTCCTCTGGCTGGTGAGTCTAGAACCAGGACACATAGTCTCAGAATTAATGGTAGGTCACTTAAGACTGAGATGAGGAGGAGTTTCTTTGCTCAGAGGGTGGTGAATCTGCAGAATTACCTACCACGGAGGTCTGTGGAAGCTCGAACATTGGACATGTTCTGGACAGAATCTATAGATTTCTAGGTATGAATGACATCAAGGAATATGGCGTTAGTAGGGGAAGTGGCATAATGGTAAATGATCAGTTTGAATGGCCGACCAGGCTCAACGGGCCGAACGGCGTACTCCTGTTTCTATTTCCTGTATTCCTATGTGCCTAACTTCCAGCGAGGCAGCATTTGAATATTAAAGAGAGAGTTTGCACAGAGTGATCATGAAAGGAGAGCAGCGAAATATAGTGTAAAAATTGGGAATTTGGTAAGATTGAGAATTCTGTCGTGAGTTTGTTGAGTGCATCACAACGCGAAATTTTGCTGATCATTTTGAATTTGACCTCGTACTTTCAAAACCGTGAGAGAAACTGCAATCTGGTTAACAGAAAATGTTAGCAGCCGGTTACTGTCAATAAGCTGTACGATTGCATGAAGAGATGTGACTGACTGTTTGCAGGGAGCTAAATCGTCACTTGTTAGTTGTGTGGCTCAGAAAGGTTTATAAAAGTAAATAGTATCTGCTAATACCGAGAGTGATCGCTCA
Source organism: Heterodontus francisci (assembly GCF_036365525.1). NCBI lineage: Eukaryota > Metazoa > Chordata > Chondrichthyes > Heterodontiformes > Heterodontidae > Heterodontus > Heterodontus francisci. Next base: position 41,847,285 of record NC_090391.1, read on the forward strand.
GAGTGGCCCTCAAAGGAGTGCAGTGTAAAATCAGCGTGATATTTGGGAATATGCTGAGATTAGTTTAAGAATTGATGGACACAAAATCCAGCACACTGTTTGGTTTCATGAGGGGTAAAAACAGAGCCGATAGAGAGAAACTGTTCCCATTGGCGGATGGGACCAGAACCAGATCACTCAGATTTAAGGTGATTGAGAAAAGAATCACAAGCGACAGGAGGGAAATCTTCTTTCTGCAGTCAGTGGTTAGGATCTGAAATGCACTGTCTGAGACTTTCGTGGAGTCAAATTCAAGAGTGGCTTTCAAAAGGGAATTGGATAAGCGCCTGAAGATCAAAGAAGATACTTGCATGGCTAAGGGGAAAAGTTCGGGAAGTGGGAGTAGTTACGTTGCTCTTGCAGAGAGCTAGCATGGGCGGGACGGGTTGAATGACCTCATTATGTTCTGTCACCTTTCCATGATTCCATGCCCCAAGATTCCATCACCCATTCTGCTTCTCACGCAAACGCCCAACTCTCCGTCTTGCCCCAGCAGTGCCCAGTCTGACATTAGACATTAGATTAGGAAAGTGAGTGGAACAGTGACAGGGCATCTAACATAAAACAGGTGTGGACTGCGAGCACGACACTGCACTGGAACACATTCCTGTCTGTCAGCAGTGTTGACACTGGACTGCTATGGGCTGAGGTGTACTGCCCGGAAGGTTTGCGATTAAGTCCTGCTACAATATAATAGACTGATTAAAAAGTTTTATTGCTGCAAATTGCGGACTTAAACATGCAGCTTAATGACACTGCGCAGCCTTGGCTGGGTAACACATCCCTCAAAACAACTTAAAGAAACTCGGAATTGAACCCAGGATATCATATGTACAAAGCATACGCTCCACCACTGCGCTACATCCCCAATCATGTGAAACGTGATCCACCATTGATTCTTTGCCTTTATCATGTTCCTCGTCCTCATCATTATCTGCAGTCTTCCCCCAGTCCTGAGACCTATCCAAAAGTGCCGATGCCTCTTGCATTAAACAAGGGAAACGAAATGTGTCCTTTACTTTTCCACAGCTTCCCACAGATGTACTTGGCATCAGAACGCCGAGTAATTTCATAAAAAGGAGCAACATTTCTCCCAGTCCAATCCGAGCACTCACGATGGTAATGCAAGAGAGCATTTCTGTGGAGTGCAGAATGATCCTTGTAATTATAATTCAAGTTTGAATTCTAAAGCAGTGAAGTTGTGCGCAATCTTCATAAAAGACTGTTTAAGCCCCAGTTCACACGTTGTGTCCAATTCTGAGAACTTTCGAATGGAGTCAATTCCGAAGAGAGGATTCCGAGGAGCTTGGCCAGAATGATATCAGTGACGAAGGCATCAGTTATGTGGAGAGACTGGAGAAACAGTGGGTTTTTACTACGTGGAAGCGGAGGTTAAGGGGAAATTTAATGGAAGCGCCGAAGATCATGCAATCTTTAGATGCAATCAGTGAGGAGAAACTGCTCCAGTGGCAGAAGTGGCAGAATTCGAGGACACAGATTTCAGGTAATTGTCAAAAATAACCAGGAAGGACCGCAGAAAACAATTATCCAGTGAATTATTGAGATCTGGATAAATACCTGAAGCTGATCATGTGCAGAGCTATGGGGAATGAGCAGGGAGGGAGTGGGATTAATTGAACGACGCTATCTGAGAGGCAGCACAGGAGCAAGGGTCCGAATAGACTCCAATCTGTGCTGCATCATTCTCTGGTGGTTTTAGGGAGGGAATTTCAGAGTTTGAACCCGGCCACGATGAATGTGTTACATATCCAAATCAATATGACTTGCCGATAATGATATTCCCAACATGTTAATATCTTTGTCTTTCTCGATGATAGAATTTCTCGGGAGACATAGGAACATAGGAGCAGGAATAGGTCATTCAGCCCATCGAGCCTGCTCCACAATTCAATTTTTCCACACTATCCCCACATTCCTGTATGTCATTGGTATTTAGAAATCTGTCACTCTCTGCTTTAAACATACTCACAGACTGAGCTTCCACAGCCACTGGGAAAGAGAATTCCAAATACTCACAACCTTCTGAGTAAAGAAATTTCTCCTCATCTCTGTCCAAAGTGGCTCCCCGCTTATTTTGAAATTGTGTCCCCTGATTCTAGACTCCCCAACCAGGGGAAACATTTTACCCGCATCTACCCTGTGTATCCCTTTAAGTATTTTGCAGTTTTCAATGAGATCACCTCTCATTCATCGAAACTCTAGAGACTGCAGGCCCAGGTTCGCCAATCTCTTTTCACAGGACAGTTCCGCCATCTCAGGAAAAAATCTGGTGAACCTTCGTTGCACTGCCTCGATGGCAATAAAAGCAAGTTTAAAGTAAAGGGGCCAAAACTGCACACAGTACTCTAAGTGCGGTCTAACCAAAGTTCTTTACAATTTAAGCAAGACTTCACTGCTCCTGTACCCAAATCCTCTTGCGATAAAGGCCATTAGCCTTCCTAATTGCTTGCTGAACCTGCATGTTCGCTTTCAGTGACTTATTGACAAGGGCACCCAGGTTCCTCTGCACATGGGAGAAATAGATCCCAATATTTTCTGCGTCTTCTGCTCATTCCAGCGTGGTTTTGTGCAGGGAATTCCAGGAGTTGAACCTGGTAATGATGTCAGAATGCTGATCCATATGCAAATCAATATGACATGTGCCCCAGCAATCTGCAGCCTGGTATCTGAAGTTAGATTAGGAAAGTAAGAGTAAGAGTGACAGGGCATCGGACATGATACAACGGCGTACACTGAGCATGACATTAGCACCCGAGCACATTCCGGTTTGTGAGCAGTGCTGGCACTGGGCTGTTATAGGCTGAGTTTTGCTGCCTGGGGAGTGTGAGATGAAGTCCTGATACAGTATCAATGACTGATTTAACAGCTGTATTGATGTAGGATCTGGACTTTAATATAAAAGCTGACCATCCTCTTTGTCCTTCTCGAGCTAAAATGTGGTAATAATTATTTGGAGATAGTGGGGCTTGAGCTAGTATCTCATACATGCGAAGCATGTACTCCACCTAACCACTGGCAGTGTAATAAAAAAAAGGTATTCTATTCCGCATGTCACTGTTGTGTCTTTTTGACAATCACCTTAAATTGGTGTCCTCTAGTTCTTGATCTTTCCACCAATGGGAACATTTCTCGATATCTGCTCTGTCCAGACCCTCATGACTTTGAACACCTCTATCAAATCTCATCTCAACCTCCTCTTCTCTGAGAACAACAACCCCAGCTTCTCCAATCTATCCACGTAACACAAGTTCCTCAAAACTGGAACCAGTCTTGTAAACCTTTTCTGCTTCCTCTCTTATGCCTTAACATCCATCTGAAAGTGTGTTGCTCAGAAATGGACACCAGTTGATGCTGAGCCAGTGTTTTATAAGGGTTTATCATAATTTCCTTGCTTTAGTACTCTATGCCTCAATGTATAAAGCCGCCAACCTTAGAATTCAGTTTCCCTTGTGAACCAATTTCTCACCCAGCCCTGCCACCCTCACCAATTTGTGCACATTTACCCACAGGTCTCTCTGCTCCAGAACACACTTTCGAATTTTGTGTTATATTTTATCTTGCCTCTCCTCGTTTTTCAGAACTAATTGAATCACTTCACACTTCTCTGCAGTAAATTGCATCTGCCACTTCTCTGTCAAGACCACCAGCTTACCTGTGTGCTCTTGAAGTTTATCCCTATCCTCCTCACATCTCTCAATACTTCTATGTATTGTGCAATGTGCAAATTTCCTAAGAGTACCTTGTCCACCCAAGCCTAGGTCATTAATATAGATCAGGAAAGACATGGTTCCGAACACTGACTCTTGGGGAACTCCAGGATATACCATTCTCCAGTCCAAAATAACAACTGTCCACCACTACTCTCTGTTACCTGTCACTGAGCCAACTTCCTATCCACATGGCTACTGTTCCTTTTATTCCATGGGCTCTAACTTTACAGTGGCACTTTATCAAACGCTTTTTGGGTGCCCATGAACACAACGCCAACTATATTATCCTTATCAATCTCCTGTGTTGCCTCATGAAAATAAATCGATCAAGTAGCATGAATGTTATGATTCCTCCACTCAAGCTATCAACAACTCCTTTCCCACACACAGTAGGTACATTATCACTCCCAGCACACAGAGACACTGACAGACCACCAGGTCCACAGTCACAGATAGCAGGGGACAGCAGGCTCTTACTGCTCTTACTATTGCGAGGAGAATTGAATACAGAAGTATGGAGGTTATGCTTCCGTTATACAGGAAATCAGTGAAATGACATCCGGAGGACTGTGTACAATATTGGTCTGCTTATTTAAGGAAGAAGTTCAGAGAATGTTTATGAGACTAATACATGGAATGAGCGGGTTGTCTTAGGCAGAATGATTGAACAAGTTAGGCTTGTATCCGGTGGAGTTTAGAAAAGTAAGAGCTGATTTGATTGAAGCAGCGAAGATTCTGGGGGGTCTTGACAGGGTGGATGTGGAAAGGATGTATCGGCTTGTGGGAGAATCGAGAGCTAGGGGTTACCAACTAAAAATAAGGGTAGCCCATTGAAGGCAGAGGTGAGGAGATCTTTTTTACGCTCACAAGCCGGAGAGGCCTCGTGTCCTACACCTGCTCCTGTTCATATTTTCCCAAGATCCCAAGTGCCACAGATGTATTTTCCATCCAACGGTCAAACAGAGCACAAGTGCAGAAGTTGTGTCGGGATTGTGTGTGTGTGTGGGGGCGGGGGGTGGGGGGTGGGCGGGGGGACGGGGAATGTGGGAGGTGGTCGTGTAAGAGCCATGGCGTGATGATCATATCACTAAACTAGTAGTCCAACCATCCAAGCTCATGTCGTTGTGACACGGGTTCAAATCCCACACAGCAGCTGGTGGAATTAATGTTCAATTTATCTATAAATTCAATTAAATCACACAAAATCTAGCATTGAAAGAGAATTTCCCTCAGGTTGCCATGTGTTCTCTGTCGTTAACTCGTCTCCACTACATGAGACTCCAGATCTGCAGCAATGTGGTTGACTCTGAAATGCATTACTCAGTTGCAGGGCAGTTCGGCATCGACCACAAATGTCAACTCCCATAAAATACCTGCTGATAAGTAAATGTATCAATCTCAGCCCAAAATCGCACGAACTGTCACATTGAAAGACACTGCACCACGCCCACAATAGGTTTAACTGTACATTAAATATCCATTAGAACTGACATACTACACATGGTTGAAGGGAGCGGAATTCATCCCAATAAGATATTGCTCACATATCAGTCTAAAAATCTCACTTTGAGTCCGTCTGAAAGACGAAATTTCAATTCTATTAGTCCAAACTGAAGCCGACACTCAAATACATTATTGTTGAATAATTAGACAGAACGGTTCCCACACTCATATTCAGAACTACAGAATGACAGATGCAAAGTGAAGCCATTACTCAAATATCGTTGCGGCGACGGACAGACACAGAATGAGTCCCATATTCATATCTGTGATCCTTCTCCAGACCCGAAACGTTAATCTCACCTTCCTCTCTTCAGAAGCTGCCTGGCCTGCTGGGTCTTTCCAGCATCTTCTGTTATTATGTGAAATTTCTGGTGTGTGCAGGACTGATCTTTCTGAAGGAGAAACCATCCTTGTGAGGGAATGGAGATTTAAATAAGAAACGGGAAGCAGCAGAGGGGAAAAACCTGGGTAATTAATTTATTTTACTGAAGCCATGTAATTTTATCACGTTTCTAATGCACTGTTCAGGTCAGATAATAAATAACGATAGAAAAGCTGAATATGAAGCAAAACGTAATGTGATATGAAAGAGAAAGCATTACAAAACTTTATTTCATTCGTGTGAAACGCTTTCCATTATGGACACATAATCCCTGCAGGCAAGATCAAATTCCGTTCAAATCTGTATTTTCTGATGTAAAAGGCATTAAAAGCTGGGATTTGCGATTACCATGCACTACCTTTACACCACCGCTGACCTCAGGCATTGCCTGGAGTCTTTTAAACAATATCTATCGTTCAATTGTTATAATATTTGCACATGGAGGTGTATTGATTGAGATGAAGATCCGAGTTAGTCTCTGTCTGTCCCTCCAGCCCCTCTGCTTTTCGCTCTCCTCCAGCACTGACTGATAGATCAACACTAACTGCAGTCTTAAGCATGTCATATTCAATACCCACAGATGGACCAGAAACAAATGGATAGACGCTGCTTCCATGTTGCCACAACTCAGCCCCACTGACAGGCAACACATAAACACCAGTCCAAACCCACCATCAAATTATCACTTTGTCAATCCCACAATAGTGCAGCCTTAGCTCCAAGTTAGATACCAGATGGGGTTGGCAGATGGCCTCTGTTTAAATCCTAATAATGTACCCCGAGATTCTCATTAAATATCAGTCAACATTCAGACACATTATCGGTTTAAATTTGGCGGTACTAATTCCCGTAGTATGTCCTGACATATAAATTAGAAACAAGTCAAAATCTATGTCTGTGATCAGATTGAGATTGAGACCTGGAAATACAGTATACAAACTCAGATACCAGTTTAAAACTTACCCATATTATTCAACAAAAATATCAATTCCCGTAGTCCAGCCTGGATATAAACTGTAAACCAGTCTTGAAACATCATACAGTATCTATGTGAAAGATACTGTATTAATTCAAGGAGAGCAGGCTGGGCTCCACATAACATGTAAGATCTCAGTCAGTCAGATTGAATGACACAGTCTCAATTAAAAATATATATCCTTAGAAATGCCACACACAAAAAGAGGCCATTTGGCCCATTGTGTCCAAGCCGGCCGCCTAAATGCTATCCAGTCTAATCCTACTTAACGTCTTTTGGTCCGTAGCTCTGTATGGTACACTACTTCAAGTGCATGTCAAAGATTGTTTTACGTGTGATAAAGGTTTCTGCCTCCACCATCCTTTTAGGCATTGAGTTCCAGGCCACTCACCGCCCTCTGGGTGTTAAAAAAATACTCCAGAACTCTCCTCCAATCCTACCGCCAATGACATTAAATATTGACCTATCGGCTAAGTGAAATTGATCCTTCCTGCCGACTCTATCTCAGCACCTCGTAAATTTTCAACACCTCCAATAATCACCACCTCCTTCACCCCGCCCCCCACACACTCTCCACCAAAGATAACAGCCGCAGAAGAATTGACAGGCTGGTGTTGTTCTCCACGGAACAGAGAAGGCTGAGGGGCGATTTGAAATGTACAAAATTGTGAGGTGCCTGGATAGAGTGGATGTAAAGGACCTATTTACCTTATCAGAGTGGCCAGTGACTAGGGCACATAGATTTAAAGTGATTGGTAGAATGATGAGAGGGGAGATGAGGATTTTCTTTTTCTCCGAGAGCGTAGTGGATGTCTGGAACTCGCTGTCTGACAGGGTATTAAAGATACAAACCCTCAATCCATTTAAAATATATCTGGATCAGCACCTCAAATGCTCTAACCTGCAGGGCTAAAGACCAAATGCTGGAAGTTGGGATTAGACTGAGTGGCTCGTATTTCGTCCAGCGCAGACAAAATTGCTCAAGTGGCCTCTTTCTGTGCCATAACCTTTCTTTCATTCTATGTTTCGATTTTGTCACAGCTAAAATTCTCCAATCCCTGCAATATCTTCGCAAATCTCCTTTGTACAGCCTCTAGCAGGCTCCCATCCTTCCTGTAATGCAGTGACCGGAAATACTCTACCTGCACTCCAACTAGTGTTTTATACTGCTTTAGCATCATGGCCCGACTCTTGGACTCTATGGCAGGGTGTGAACTTATAGATACAAGTTGAGTTATAATTCTGTCAGTGTCTGGTACAGTATATGTGCGTTGAATTAATTTTCTGTCTGTCAATCCCTGGCACACTATGTGGCAAGAGGACTAATGCTGCAACTAACAGTCTCTGATATCGTGTGTGAGTGTGGGACATATTCTGTATGTGTCAGTCTCTGGCACTGCATGAGACTGAAGCGTTCATTCTGTATCAGCAGTCTCTGGGACTGTATGTGAGTGTGAGATTAATTATTTTTCTGATATTTTCTGGTGGTTGAGTGTGAGTGTGTGATTCATTCTGTATCTGATAGACTGTGGTAATATACATGAATGTGGCACTCATTCTGTGCCTGTCAGTCTCCAATTCTATATGTGAGTGATGACATCACTTTTTATTTCTCATTCTGTGGTACTGTATATGAATTTGGGACTCATTCTGTGCCTGTCAGTCTCCAATTCTATATGTGAGTGATGGCTTCACTTTATAGCTATCAGTCTTTTTTATTTATTATTTCATGGGATGTGGGCGTCATTGGCAAGCCAGCATTTGTTGTCCATCCCTAATTGCCCCTGAGAACTGATTGGCTTGCTAGACCATATTGCAGGATGTTTAAGAGTTAAGTATATTGCTGTGGCAGTGGAGTGGAGAGGGCGGGAGGCGGGGTGGTGGAGTTGTGGGGGGAGTTGGGCGGGGGGGAATCCAGGAAATTAATGAATTTTACTGAGTTCATGCAATTTTATCGCGATTCCAATGTAAAGTTCAGGCCAGATAATAACTACCAATAAAAATGCAAAAATTGCATGTATAAACGTAATGTGATAGGAAGCGAATACACTGTTATGGGAACGTATATTTCATTCGTGTCAAACCCACTTTCCTATTCTGAAGACATAACAGTTCCAGGTAGGATTGGATTATATTTCAATCTTGGAGTTTCTGATGTAAATGTATTACAAAGCACCGCCGTGCGATGGCCGGGAATCAAACCAGGATCAACTGCTTGGAAGACAGCTATGCTCACCACTATACCACCACCACCAACTATGTGCAACTGCTTAGCTTTTAACACAATATATTTTTTTAAATTGTCATATTTTCACATGAAACTTTATTTGATTGATATAACAACACAATTATTCTCTCTATGCCCCTCCAGCCCCTCTGCTTTTCTTTGTCATTTCACGCTGAATGACAAATCAACACTAACTACTGTCTTCACCACACCATGTGCAATACCCAGAGAAGGTCATTGATCCAATAATCCCATTCGCACATCCTGTGGGATTTCTGACAGTAATAAAAACAAGAAATGCTTTAAATACGCAGCAGGTCTGGCAGCATCGATGGGGAGAGAAGCAGATTTAACGTTCCAGATGGTGACCCTTCATTTGAACTGACCTGAAACGTTAACTCGGCTTCTCTTTCCAACAGATGCTGCCAGACCTGCTTGGTATTTCCAGCATTTTTGTTTTTATTTCAGATTGCCAGAATCTGCAGTATTTTGCTTTTATTTTGGAGTTTCTAACACTGATGGGCTATTTCTAATAAGATAAGATTAAGAGGAGATTTGATCGAAGTGTTCAAACTCAAGAGGGGTCCAGACAGAGTAAATAGGGACAAACTGTTCCCATTGGCAGAAGGGTCAAGAAGCAGATGGCACCGATTTCAGGTCAATGGCAAAATAAGTAAAACAACGGCGACATGGATGTCGAAGTAGACCAATCAGAGAGATACCCTGAAATAAGATCCTTCCAGAACTTTCAAACTGCCAATCACAATCAGCCCCCTTCACCAATCCTCCGTCAGTGCAGGGCTGTGGGAGCTCCCTATTTAATCCCAGTGTGTAAGGGTTTGGGGAGATTTCCAGGTCTGAAAGTGATTTGAGGACTGTCTGATCCGGTACATTTCTACTCCAATCATTTTAATACAATTATGCAAGCAGAGCCTAATAACCTAATAACTGACCCACTTGAGTGCTTGTGTCTCTTTTACCATCGACTAATGTCAAGCCCATAATCCACTTTGACATTAAAGCAGCTGCTTTTAACCATAGGGGCGAGAGTTATCCCTTCTGACAAAATTGCAGAATTGTTGCAGAGCATAAGGAGGCCATTTGCCCCATCGTGTCCACACTGGCTCTCTGAATGAGCAATTCACTTAATGCCAATCTGCCTGCTTCTCCCCGGAACCCTGCACTTTCTTCCTGTTCACATAAGAGTCTACTTGCCTTTAGAATGTCTCGATTGAACCTGCCTCCACCACACTCTCAGGCATTCCAGATCCTAAACACTGGCTGTGTGAAGAAGTTTTTCCTCATATCGTTTTTGTTTCTGTTACCAATTGCCTTGAATCTGTGTCCTCTCGTTCTCGATCCTTTCATGCGTGGGAAGTTTATCCCAATCCACCCTGTCCAGGCCCCTCATGATTTTCAATGCCTCTATCAAATCAACTCTCAGCCTTCTCTTCTCCAAGGAAAACAGTCCCACCTTCTGCAACATATCTTCATAACTGAGGTTCTTCATCCCTGGAACCATTCTCGTGAAACTTTTCTGTACTTTCTCCAATGCCTTTACATCTACTTGGAGGGTATCTTTCGAACTCCTCAGCCACTCGCTCCAGAACTCGCTGTTTCCCCACTCCCCTGGCCGATTGTTCCCCACTCCTCGCTTCGTGCCACCCCGCTCTTGACTGTACCGCTGCCCACCTGTCGGCCACTTGTTCCACCCGCACCCCATCACCCCAAGGCATGCCTTGCTTCTTCCAGCGGCATGCAGAGAAAAAATTAAAGTCGGAGAGGATGCCCGAGAGGAGAGAAGCGGTGCGGCCCAGAGCGGGGGCAGAGGGGGAGGAGGGGAAGCAGGAAGCGCGTTGCCAGAGAGAGGGGTGATGAGGAGCGGGGAACAAGCAACCAGGGGAGTGGGGGAGAGCAGCAAGTTATGGAGAGAGCTCTTTAGTTGGGGTGGCATCACTCCTGGTCAGTCATATAAAATGTGGATAACGAATTGCCAGCACATTTTATACTCCGCCCGGTTTTCTTCCCCATCGATCGGGGTGCCAATTCACTGTCTCCCAGAAGTATCAGAACATGGAAATTCAATCATAAAATTCCTTTTGTACTTAATAGGATTACTGTAAGATGAAATGTCTCTGAGGATTGCAGTTAGCACCCTATACTACATATAGTATATTACTGGACCTCCATCCAAGTTCATGTAAGAACTCGCTGGAACTAACTAGCGAGAAGCATTTCCTGGGATAAATTGAGCAGCGCCATTTTTCATCATGGCAGTGACGGGAATGTCGCAGACATTTCGATGTCAGTGGAGCGGGCTGCATTTCATCATGAACAAGAACAGCGCCACCTAACGCTTTCATTGTCAGCCTTTACTCACAGCATCTTACCACAGCATAACACCTTAGAGTGCAATTATTACAGTGCAGAATAAGGGGCACTTTTAGGGCTCTGCCCTGCTGTCGCTTTTCACAAGACGATGCACACTTCTGATTGTAACCGTCGTTTAACTTTCCTTTGTGACTTTGACAAAGACTAAACTAAAAATTGATGAAGAGGAGGAAATGGATAGGCTTACTGTATGTAACATTGATAAGGCACCAGGACCAAATAAAGTGCATCAAGGATACTGAGGGAAGTGAGGGTGGAAATTGCTGAGTCACTGATCATAATTTTCCAGTCTTCCTTAGACTGGTGGTGTTAGAGGACTAGAGAATTGTACATCTTACACCCGAGTTCAAAAAAGGGTGCAAAGTTAAGCCAGCACCTGCAGGACAGATAAGTTAACTTCGGTGGTAGGAAAGTTTTTGGGAACATAATTTGTGAAACATTTAATAGTCATTTGGACAAAGGTGGATTAATTAAGGAAAGCCAGCAGGTATTTGTGAAGAGCAAACCGTATTTAAATAACTTGCTTGAGTTTTTCTGATGAGGTAGCAGAGAGGGTTGATGAGGGAAATGTGATGGATGTGGTGTACATGAACTTCCAAAGGCATTTGATAAAGTGCCACATAACAGGCTTACGAACAAAGTTAGAGTCTAAGGCTTAAAAGGGAATTGGCAGCCCGTATATGAAATTGGCTGAGTAACAAGAAACAGAATGTAGTGATGAATAGTTGTTTTTCAGACTTGATGAAGTTATGCAGTGGATTTCGCCATAGGTCGGTGTTGGGACCCTTGCTTTTTCTGATATATATTCACGGCCTAGACCTCGATGTACAGGGCACAATTTTCAAAATTTTCGGGTGACACAAAACATGCAAGTGTTGTGAACTGTGAGTAGGAGAGTGGCAAACTTGAAGGGGACATAGACAGGCTGGTGGAATGGGCTGGGAAGAAGTAGAAGTAATACAGAAAAGTGAGAAGTGACTCATTTTTGTTGGTAGTACGAGGAGAGGCAATATAAAATAAAGAATACCATTTCAAAGAGGGTGCAGGAACAGAAGGACCTGGGCCTTTAAGGACACGTATCATTGAAAGTGGCACAGCTGGTTGAGAGCAGCTAAGGAAGTATACGGGATCCCGGAGTTTATAAATAGAGTACAAAATCAAGGATGTTATGATAAACTTGTATAAAAACACTGATTCGGTCTCAATTGGAGTATTAGATTCGGTTCAAGACAACACCCTTCAGGAAGAATGTTAACCCATTAGAGAGGTTGCAGAAAGGATTCATGAGAATAGTTCCAGGGATGAGGAACTTCAGTTACCTGGATAGAATGGAGAAGCTGGATCTCCTTTCCTTGGAGAAGAGAAGGTTGAGAGGAGATTTGATCGAGGTATTCAAAATCATGTGGGGTCTGGACAGAGTATTTATTTTTTTATTTTTTATTTATTTATTTAGAGATACAGCACTGAAACAGGCCCTTCGGCGCACCGAATCTGTGCCGACCATCAACCACCCATTTTATACTAATCCGGCATTAATCCCAAATTCCCGATCACATCCCCAAAATTCCCCCACCACCAACCTATACTGGGGGAAATTTATAATGGTCAATTGACCTATCAACCTGCAAGTCTTTGACTGTGGGAGGAAACCGGAGCTCCCGGCGAAAACCCACACGATCAAGGGAGAACAGTAGATGGGGTGAAACTGCTCACATTTGCGAAAGGGTCGAGAATGAGTGGTCATCGAGTTAAGGTGATTCCAAAGAAGCAATAGCAACCAGGAGAAAAGGCGTTTTCAACTAGGGAGTGGTTAGGATCTGGAATGCACCGTGTGTGGAGTGGAGGCAGATTCAATCGAGGTATTCAAAAGTGAATTGAATAATTATCTGACGGGAAGAAAAGTAGATGGTTACAAGGAAAAGAGAAGAGAGTGAAAGTAGATTAGTTAACTGCCAAACTTTGTTTGAAATAAAACCAGGCACCTTGATTCTGATAGGCAGTTAACTGTCAGTCACCATAAACTGGTGCATTCTCCATGGCAACGTCTCCACCAATCAGAGTCCACTTGCAAACCAATCAGCAGTCTCTTACGTAGTGCAAATTTATTGTTTACCTTTACATTCGCATTCTTGAGAATTGCCCTGATGAGTGCAGGATGAAAAACTTCGACAAAATGTCTCTGTTTTCAGCAATACTTAAGAAAATGAGAGGTTTATCAAATTGTCTCAAAACTAAAACTATCCATTAGCACTTGGAACTATGATGTTGTTGCCATTACAGAGACTTGGTTGAGGAAAGGACAGGATTGACAGCTAAATATTCCAGGATTTAGAAGCTTCAGGCGGGATAGAGGGGGATGTAAAAGGGGTGGGGGAGTTGCATTACTCGTTGAGAAGGATATCACAGCTGTACTGCGGGAGGACACCTTGGAGGGGTCGTGCAGAGAGGCAATATGGGTGGAGCTCAGGAATAGGAAGGGTGCAGTCACGATGTTGGGGGTTTTCTACAGGCCTCCCAACAGCTAGCGGGAGGTGGAGGAGCCGATATGTAGACAGATTGTGGAAAGATGTAAAGGTAACAGGGTTGCAGTGGTGGGTGATTTTAACTTCCTCCATATTGATTGGGACTCACTTAGTTCTAGGGGCTTAGATGGGGAAGAATTTGTAAGGAGTATCCAGGAGGGCGTCTTGAAACAATATGTAGAAATTCAAACTGGGGATGGGGCCATACTGGACCTGGTAATTGGGAATGAGCCCGGCCAGGTGTTCGAACTTTCAGTAGGGGAGCATTTCGGGAACCGTGACCGTAATTCCATAAGTTTTAAGGTACTTGTGGATAAGGATAAGTGTAGTCCCCGGCTGAAGGTGCTAAATTGGGGAAAGGCTAATTATAACAATAATGGGCAGGAACTGAAGAATTTAGATTGGGGGCTGTTTGAGGGTAAATCAACATCTGACATGTGGGAGTCTTTCAAATGTCAGTTGATTAGAATCCAGGACCAGCATGTTCCTGTGAGGAGGAAGGATAAGTTTGGCAAGTTTCGGGAACCTTGGATGACGCGGGATATTGTGAGCCTACTCAAAAAGAAAAAGGAAGCATTCATAACGGCTGGAAGGCTGGGAACTGTCGAATCCCTTGAGGAATATAAAGACAGGAGAAAGGAACTTAAGCAAGGAGTCAGGAGGGCTAAAAGGGGTCATGAAAAGTCATTGGCCAACAGGACTAAGGATAATCCCAAGGATTTTTATACATATATAAAGAGCAAGAGGGTAACTAGGGAAAGGGTTGGCCCACTCAAGCATCGAGAAGGGGATCTATGTGTGGAGCCAGAGGAAATGGGCGAGGTACTAAATGAGTACTTTGCATCAGTATTCACCAAAGAGAAGGACTTGGTGGATGATGAGCCATGGGAAGGGAGTGTCGTTAGTCTCAGTCATCTCATTATCAAAAAGGAGGAGGTGTTGGGTGTCTTGCAAAGCATTAAGGTAGATAAGTCCCCAGGGCCTTATGGGAGCTACCCCAGAATCCTAAGGGAGGCAAGGGAAGAAATTGCTGGGGCCTTGACAGAAGTCTTTGCATCCTCATTGGCTACAAGTGAGGTCCCAGAGGACTGGGGAATAGCTAATGTTGTTCCTTTGTTTAAGAAGGGTAGCAAGGATAATCCAGGAAATTATAGGCCGGTGAGCCTTTCCTCAGTGGGAGGGAAATGATTAGAGAGGATTCTTCGGGACAGGATTTACTCCCATTTGTAAACAAACAAACTTATTAGCGGGAGGCAGCATGGTTTTGTAAAGGGGAGGTCGTGTCTCACTAATTTGTTTGAGTTTTCTGAGGAAGTGACAAAGATGATTGATGAAGGAAGGGCAGTGGATGTTATCTATATGGACTTCAGTAAAGCCTATGCCAAGGTTCTTCATGGCAGACTGGTACAAAAGGTGAAGTCACACGGGATCAGAGGTGAGCTGGCAAGATGGATACAAAACTGGCTCTGTCATAGAAGACAGAGGGTAGCAGTGGATGGGTGCTTTTCTGAATGGATGGCTGTGACTAATGATGTTCTGCGGGGATAAGTGCTGGGATCATTGCTGTTTGTCGTATATATAAATGATTTTGAGGAATATGTAGCTGGTCTGATTAGTAAGTTTGCGGACGACAGAAAGGTTGGCGGAGTTGCGGATAGTGATGAGGATTGTGAAAGGATACAGCAGGATATAGATCGGTTGGAGACTTGGGCGGAGAAAAGGCAGATGGAGTTTAATCCGGACAAATGTGAGGTAATGCATTTTGGAAGATCTAATGTAGGTGGGAAGTATACAGTAAATGGCAGAACCCTTAGTGGTATTGACAGGCAGAGAGATCTGGGCGAACAGGTCCACAGGTCAGTGAAAGTGGCAATGCAGGTGGATAAAGTAGTCAAGAAGGCATACGGCATGCTTGCCTTCATCGGTCGGGGCATAGAGTATAAAAATAGGCAAGTCATGCTGCAGCTGCACAGAACTTTCGTTTGGCCACGCTTAGAATATTGTGTGCAATTCTGGTCGCCACACTACCAGAAGGTCGTGGAGGCTTTGGAGAGGGTGCAGAAGAGGTTTACCAGGATGTTGCCTGGTCTGGAGGGCATTAGCTATGAGGAGAGGTTGGAAAAACTCGAATTGTTTTTACTGGAACGACGGAGGTGGAGGGTTGACATGATAGAGGTTTACAAAGTTATGAGCGGCATGGAAAGAGTGGATAGTCAGAAGCTTTGTCCCAGGGTGAAAGAGTCAGTTACTCGGGGACATAGGTTTAAGGTGAGAGGGGCAAAGTTTAGAGGGGATGTGCGAGGCAAGTTCTTTACACAGTGGGTGGTGAGTGCCTGGAAACTGCTGCCAGGGGAGGTGGTGGAAGCAGGTACGATAATGACGTTTAAGAGGCATCTTGACAAATACATGGATAGGATGGAAATAGAGGGATACGGTTCCCGGAAGTGCAGAAGGTTTTAGTTTAGGCAGGCTCAAAGATCGGCGCAGGCTTGGAGGGCCGAATGGCCTGGTGCTGTGCACTACTGTTCTTTGTTCTTTGTTCTTTGTTCTTTGTTCTTTGTTCTTTGTAATTAACTTCTGTTCTACATCGGAATTGGCGGGCATTTTTCTATGATTCGTAAATCGAAGGCAATGACTTAACTTATTGTTTTATACATGGCTCTCTGATTGGTCGAGAAATATGGCATGTGCGATCCCGCCTGGCGGCGTGTTTCTGTGCTGGTGAATTTACCACAAAGCCGTTGGAGAGATCACGCCTCATCGTCTGTCTGTCCCTTCCACCATCCACATGTTAAGCTATAAAACAACGTCAAGACCAACCCTAAAGTGAATATGCGGCTCTATGATTTTTCGATGATCAAAAATATTTCACGAAGGACAATTAGGAAAGGAAAACTCCCCTCGTTAACTGGCTTTCCGTAAGTTATTCCATTCCCACTGCCAAGTGATTCATTCTTAATTGCATTCTAATATGGCTTTCGAAGCCAAATGTTGTCATACCACGACAAAGGTAGCAAGAGTACAATTGTATGGACAATGCTGCTTTGATGTAGGCATCAAATTAGGGCACCAAAATGCAACTCCCCTCTTCCCCAACAACACTGCTCACCAACATTTTTAACTGCAGTTTCATTTGTTTTATACCGTAGTGTACATTCGAGGGAGCTGTCTCGGAATCTCGTAAAGTAACAGTCATACATAGTGACAGAATCATAGAATAGTGGCAGCATAAAAGAGCCTTTCGACCCTTCGTGTCCACGCCAAATTTCTGCAAATGCAACTCAGCTACTCACACTCTCTGGCACATAGTCCAATATTTCTTCTCTTCAAATTATAGCCAATTCCATGTTGAAAACCACAATACTCTCTGCTTCCACCATAATCTCAGGCAGTGCATTCCAGATTCTTACACCTCGCTGCATGAAAACGTTTTTACTCATGTTGTCTTTGTGTTTTTTTTGCCCTCTGCCTTAAGATGGTGTCGTTTGGGTCTCCAACATTCCGCCAACGTGAACTGTTTTAATTATTCAATCTGTCTTGATCTGTCATGATTTTGAACATCGCTATGAACCCTTCTCTCAACCTTGTCTTTTCTAAGGAGAACAGCAATACTCCTCCAATCTAATCACACAGCTGAAGACCCTCCTCACTGGAAATGTTGGCGTGAATATTTTCTACACTCTCGCTAATGTCTTCCCATCCCTCCTAATTTGTGCTGTACCCGACAATATTAAAATGAAGTGATATCAGCTCATACTCCAACTCATGCAGCCCAGCACCCAACTTATGAAGTCCAGCATTGAGCCCTGCCTGCCTTATTTCCAACTCAGCCAGCCAAGTGTCTATCTCACGCAAAGATGCATATTGAAACCCAGTCTAAAATCTAACATAGCCTAACCACCCATCGACTTCCCAAGCCCAACGGCCCTCCTACACAACGCAACCTCAAACAGACCCAGCCCAACATCCAACTGCCGGGAGCGGAGGTAGAGCGGACCCGGAGGGGTGGGGCATCGGAGCTGTGAGTATAAATAACTTACCTCGGGGACTTCGCGGCCTAGTCACGGGGGAGTGGAGGTCGAGTGGACCCGGAGGGGCGGAGCTGCTTTCACTTCTTCAGGGTTACAACTGAAACTGTGAAAAAGCTAAAAAAAAAGTGACATCGCAGGAAAACTGGTAGGGAATCTGTACGAAATTTGAAAAATTAATTTGAAAAACTGACGAAAGTAAAGTAGAGATGGCAAGGCAGACGATGTGCCATATCTGCATAATGTGGGAGCTGGTAGATCCCATTGCGAGCCACAGTGCCCACGTCTGCACAAGTGCTTGCAGCTCGAAGAGCTTCGATTCAGAGTTGATGGGCTGGAGTCCGAGCTTCAGACACTGCGGCACATCAGGGAGGGGGAGAGGATCCTGGACACTGTGCTTAAGACAAGCACACTCTGTAGATTATTAATCTCAAATTCGGCCAGTGGTCAAGGAGAGGGTCGTGTGACTGCAAGTGAGGCAGGTAAAGGGCTCCTGAACTCAGAAATGGAGGAGGCTCTACTCGTGACCTTGTCTAACAGGTACGAGGTACTTTCTCCCTGTGTGGATGAAGAGAAGGACTGCAGGGAGGATGAACAAACTGACCACTGTACCGTGGTATAGGAGGCTATTCAAGCAGGGGAGCAAAAAGAAAAGTGGTAGTGGTAGCGGATTCCCTATTTAGGGGTACTGATGGCATCCTTTGTAAGCAGGATCGAGAGTCCCACATAGCATGTTGCCGACCCGGTGCCAGGGTGAGGGACATCTCTAACCGGCTTGAAAGGATATTGGAGAGGGAGGGTGAGGATCCAGTTGTTGTGGTCCACGTTAGGACAAAGAACATTGGCAAGACTAGGCAAGAGGACCTGTTTAGGGATTATCGGGAACTAGGAACAAAATTTAAAACAAACAGGTCCTCAAGGGTTATAATCTCTGGATTATTACCTGAACCGTGTGCAAATTGGCATCAGGTTAAGAACATTAGGGAAGCAAACACGTGGCGAAAGGAGTGGTGTGGGAAATAGGGGTTCTATTTCATGGGGCACTGGACTCAGTATTGGGACAGGAGGGAACTGTACCGTTAGGACTGGCGCCACCTGAAGCTATCTGGGACCAGTGTCCTAGCAGAATGGATGAATAGGGTGATCACAAGGTCTTTAAACTAGTAAATGGGGCGGGAAGGGGAGGCCTCAGGGGAAGTCAATACAGTTTAAAAAAACAATCAGCAGGGCAGAGAATAAAGAAACAGTCTGAAACCCTACTTCAGGAACAGCAGGTGATGGCAAAACTGCAAGAAGTATACTGGTTAAACCAGAAGAGAGAAATAATAAACAGCCGAATAATGCATCTGTGCTGAGGGACAGGTTGGGGGGTATAGCCCAAATAAGAGTTCTCTATCCTAATGCACGGAGTGTAAGGAATAAACTAGATGAGCTGCAGGCGCAAATTGAAATGGAAGTTTATGATATGGTGGCCATTGCTGAGACATGGCTGCAGGATGGTCGGAACTAAACTTCACAGGACAGACTGGGAAAATGGCAGAGGGGGTGGAGTAGCCTCACTGATTAGAAATAATATCACCTCATTGGTGAGGGAGGATATAAAAAGTGGGAAGCATCCACCTTATGGGTGGAACTGAGGAACAGAAAAGGATCTAAAACTGTAATAGGTGCTGTGTATAGACCCCGGTAGAAGTTCTGAGGTGTTATATTGCATAAATGCAGAAATTAGGCAAGTGTGTAACAAAGGCAGAGTAGTATTAATGGGAGATTTTAACTTACACATAGATTGGGAGAGGCAGACTGGCGCCTATCAGAAAGGTAGTGATTTTCTGGAATGTGTCCAGGATAGTTTTCTACAGCAATATGTCCTAGATGTAACAAGGAGACAGCCAATATTAGATTTGGTTCTGAGTAATGAGCCAAATTTAATTAGTAGCCTAACTATGCGTGAACATTTATCAAATAGTGATCACAACATGATCGAATTCAAGGTACCGTTTGAAAGTGAAAAGCACGAATCAGCTACTAGAATTGTAGACTTGGGTAAGGCTGACTTTACCGGGATGGACAGAGACTGTCCACAGTAAACTGGGTAGATCTGTTAATGGGTAAAACGACTGAAGAACAGTGGAGAATATTTAAAGAAACATTTAATGCAATACAGAGCGATATATACCCCTGACAGTAAAAAGCTCCACCTCACGGAGAAAAAATATCAGCCATGGACAACTAAAGAGATTAGGGACAGCATAAAAGTAAAAGAAAGGGCTTACAAAAATGTGAAACGCAGCACAGAACGGGCCGAATAGGGGAGATAAAAAGACCAGAAAATGGTCTCAAAGCAGCTTATAAGAGCTACTAAAAGGGATTAAGAAACGAAAATTACAAAGGACATCAGAATTAATAAAAAGAAATGTTATAGTTACATAAAGGGCAAGTGGGTGTCAAGAGCAATGTTGGCCCACTAAAAGCTGACAATTGAGATATTGGCATTGATAATGAGGAAATGGCAGACATGTTGAGCAATTGCTTTGCCTCAGTATTTACAGTTGAAAAGGAGGATAACTGGCCGGAAGTCCCGAAAAAAATAATAGCTGATAGGGGACAGGGACTTAATGTAATTAACGTAAGTAAAACATCAGTAACGAGGAAATAAATGTAACTAAAGAGTGAGAAATCCCCATGACCAGAGGGTTTCCATCTGAGGCTATTAAAGGAACTAGGGGAGCACATTGTAGATGCCCTAACTATAATCTTCCAGAGTTCCCTAGATTCAGGAGTGGTCCCTCTGGATTGGAAATTTGCATATGTTACTCTACTTTTTAAGAAAGTTGAAAGGGGAAAACTATGGAATCACAGACCAGTTAACCTTGCATCTGTGGTGGGGATATTGCTGGAGTCTATAATTAAGGATGGGCAACTGAACACCTCAAAAAATTCAATTAATCAGGGACAGCATAAATTCATAACGGGAAGGTCATGCCTGGCAAATTTCATTGAATTTTTTGAAGAGGTGACTAAGGTAGTGGACAGGGGAACGTCTATACTTGTTATTTATGCGGACTTCCAGAAGGCATTTGATAAAGTCCCGCATAAGAGACTGTTAACTAAGATAGAAGCCCATGGAGTTGAAGGAAAATTATTGACATGGTTAGGAAGTTGGTTCAGTGGCAGGCGGCAGAGAGTGGGTATCATGGGTAAGTACTCCGATTGGCAGGATGTAACTAGTGGTGTCCCATAGGGATCTGTGTTGGGGCCTCAGTTATTCACATTATTCATTAACGACTTGGATGATGGCATAGTAAGTCGTATATCCAAATTTGCTGATGATACAAAGTTAGGCGGCATTGTAGATAGTCTAGGTGATAGCATAAAATTGCAAGGAGATATTGACAGACTAGGTGAATGAGAAAAAACAGTGGCAGATGGATGTCAATGTGGGCAAGTGTGAGGTTATCCATTTTGGAACAAAAAAGTATAGAGCACGGTTCTTTTTAAATGGGATGAGGTTAAGTACAGTGGATGTCCAAAGAGACTTGGGGGCTCAGGTGCATAGATCTTTAAAATGCCACGAGAAACTCCAGAAAATATCAAAAAGGCTAATGGAATGCTGGCCTTTGTATGTAGAGGATTGGAGTATAAAGACACAGAGGTTATGCTGCAGCTGTACATAACCCTGGTTAGACCCCACTTGGATTACTGAGAACAGTTCTGGACACCACACCTTAGGATGGATGTATTGGCCTTGGAGGGAGTGCAACGTCGGTTTCGAAGAATGATACCTGAACTACAGGGGTTACGTTACTCGGAGAGATTACACAAATTGGGACCGTTTTCGCTAGAATTTAAAAGGTTCTGGGGTGATCTGATCGATGTCTTCAAGAGAGACACAGGAAAATACAGGGTAGAAAAATATAAACTGTTTCCACTGGTTGGAGATTCCAAAACTAGGGGGCATAGTCTAAACCGTTCAGGAGAGATGTTGGGAAGCATTTCTTCACGCCGAAGTTGGTAGAGGTTTGGAGCTCTCTCCCACAAACAGCAGTTGAAGCTAGAACAGTTGTTAATTTTAAATTTGGGATATATAGATCTTTGTTAAGCAAAGATATTAAGGGATCTGGGCCAAAGGCAGATATATGGAGTTAGGCCGCAGATTTGCCATGATCTCATTGAATGGCCAGGCCAGCATTTATTGGCCATCCCTAATTGCCCTTGAAAAGGTGGTGGTGAGCTGACTTATTGAACTGTCCGTTTGGTGTAGGTATACCCACGTTGCTGTTAGGAAGGGATTTCCAGGATTTTGACCCAGCGACAGTGAAGAAGCGACGATCTAGTTCCAAGTCAGGATGGAGAGGAACTTGCAGGTGGCGGTGTTCCCATGTATGTGCTGCCCTTGTCCTTCTAGTTGGTAGAGGTCGCGGGTTTGGAAGGTGCTGTCTAAGGAGCCCTGGTGGATTGCTGCAGTGCATCTTGTAGATGGTACACACTGCTGCCATTGTACGTCTCTCTCCATATCTATCCCTGTTCTTTCTCACTATTACTCTCTCTATATGAACGGAGGAGGGAAAAGAAAGGATTATAGAGAGGCAGCTTTACTTTGTATCTAACCCCACAATGTACCTGCCCTGAACGTGTTTGATAGAACAGAGATTTACTTAATAGTTGATTAATAGTTTGACAGCATTTCAAGGGGCAGTGTCGATGGAGAATTATTCTCTATCCCTGGAATTTAGAAGGTTAAGGTCTGATTTGATCAAAGTTTAAAGTGGTGGATGGGATGCCAGTCAAGTGGGCGTGGTCCTGGAGGATGTCGAGCTTCTGGAGTGTTGTATGTGCTTCATTCATGCAAGCAAATGGAGAGATTCCATCACACACCTGACTTGTGTCTTGCAGGTGGTGGAAAGCTTTTGGGAAGTGACTCGGTGGATCACTTGTAGCCACAGTACTGATGTGCTTTCTTCACTTCAGTTTCTGGTCAATGTTGCCCCAGGATTTTGATGACGGGGGACTCAGCGATCAGATAATATTTTGAATGCCAAGGGGGTGTGGTTGGATTCTCTTTTGTAGGCGATGGTCATTGCCACTGTGTGTTTTTTTCTCTGTGTACATTTTTCTCTGCGTGTGTTTTTCTGTGGTCCGTGACCAATTTCCTCATGGGAAGGTCTTTATGCTGCCTCATAATTGATGGTTAGCAAAACTAATCCTCATGGAATGCACGGGTTAGTGACAGAGTGGATACGACATTGGCTAAGGGACAGAATACAGAGAGGAGTGGTGAATGGTTGGTTCAGACTGGAGGGCGGTATCTATGCCTGACATAATCTTGTACACTTCTATTCAATCTCCCCTCAATCTCCTTTTCTCTAAGGAGAACAACACTCAGCTTTTCCAACCTAACCTTGAAGCTAAAATCCCCCATCCTGCGAACCATTCTGGTAAATCTCCTCTGCACCTTCTCACGGACCCTCACCTCCTTCCAAAAGGGTGGTGACCAGAACTGGACACAATGCTCCAGTTGGGGCCTAACTAGAGCTTTTATAAAGGTTCAGCATAACCTCCCTGCTTTTGTGCTCACTGTATACAGTGTACACTGTGACACAGTGGTATTCCCCAGTTGTGTGGATTAGGACGACTGATCTTTTTGGTATATATATTAATGAATTGGACTTGGATTTACAGGGCAAAACGTCAATATGTGTCGCCTGCAATGTAATAAACAAGATGGGAATGCTAGCAGACTTCAGGAGGATGGAGACAGTCTGGTGAAATGGACAGGCACATGGAAGGTTAACTTCAATGCTGAGAAATGTTAAATGATGCATTTTAGAAGGAAGGCTGGTACAATGTTAAAATGGGTGCAGGGATAGAGAGACTTGGAATTTCATTTCTGTGTTATATTTTATATGTTATTGATTCAATTTGGGGCTTGGAATCTGTCAGATGAATCCACTGTTAGCAAATGTGTTGGGAAATGGGTCAAAAGCGACTTCAATTCAAACATTCCTGCATTGTGGAACTGTGAGCTATCTTTGCAGAGACCGGAAATAGGGTGTATGAATGGACTTGCAGGTTTTGGTTAATGGAATGAGGTGAAAATATGTGTCCCTTGCAGGTACACAGAATTGAAGGCATGTACACTACACCTCATGAATGGAACAATATACAAAACCTCAGACAGTCAGACAAAAGCACTAGGAAAGCTGGTTTTAATTTGAAAGCTTGAGCTGATGGTTGAAAAAGCAGGCGTTCAAATCCCATACAGGGCTTTTGTGAATTTGTATTCTGTTTGTTTCTGAAAAAATAAAACATAAATCTGGAACTTAAATAAAAGACTGTAGGATGGAATTATTCACTGCTGTCTGCGAGTACAAAGGGTCTGTGTGTCTCCGTTTTGCTGTATTTATTAGCGATTTAAGATGATGGGGTACAATACCACATATCCAAGTTTGCCAATGACACAAAAATAGGCAGCATTGAAAGCAGTGTAGCTGGAAGCATAAAATTACAAAGAGGTGTTAATATCTTATGTGAATGTGCAAAACTGTGGTAGATAGATTTCAATGTCAGTAAAAAGGAACAGAATAGAATACTTAATAAATGGTGAAAAACTAGAAACACTCGAGGTCCAAAGAGACTTGGGTGGGTAAATGACTATTTGAGTGCAGCGTACATTTACCAGAATGATAACTGGACTCCAAGGGTTAAATTACGAAGCGATATGACACAAACTAAGGATGTATTCCCTGGAATTTAGGAAGATCATTTTGTTAAGATATTAAGGAGAAACTATTTCGGCAGGTTGGGGAGTCTGGGACTTTTGAGCATAGTCTAAAAATTAGATGCAGACCTTTCAGGAGTGAAGTTAGGAAACACTTCCACACATCCCTAATTGAATCGTTCCACCATGGGTGGCCATGTCTTCAAGCTGCCAAGGCCGTAACTCTGGAATTCCTTTCTTAAAGTTCTCCATATCACTAACTGTCTTTCCTCTTTGCAGACGCTCCCTAAATGCAACTTCTTTGAACCAGTTTTTAGTCATCTTGTCTAATATCTCCTTAAGTGAGTCGGTGAGGAAATGTTATTTTCTTTATCGATTTGTTGGTTATGTGCATTACTGTCTAGGCCAGCAATTATTGCCCATTCATAATCACCCTTCAATAGGTGGGAATGAGCCTCCTTGTTGAATTATGTAGTCCATGTGGGGTAGGTACACCCACAGTGCTGTTAGGAAGGGAGTTCCAGGATTCTGACCCAGTGACAGTGAAGGAGCAGTGATCCCATCCCAAGTCTGCTGATGCGTGACTTGGAGGGTAACTTGCAGGTGGTGGTGTTCCCATATGTCTTTCCTGTTTGTTCGCTCTCTCTCCTGCTCCTTCTTTCTCGCTCCTTCTTTCTAGACATCCCTGTTCTCCTGTCCCTTTCTGTCATGAGAACCTAAGAACAGAAGAAATAAGAGCAGCAGTAAGCCATAAGGGCCCTCAAGTCTGCTCCACCATTATCAAGTGAACCTTTGCTCTACTGCCTGGAAGGCAAGTATATCCTTTCCTAGGTATGGAGACCAGACCTGCACACTGTATTCTCGTTATGGTCTCGTCAATTGCAGTAAGATTTCCTGACTGTTGTACTCCAATCCCTTGCAATAAAGAGCAAGAAACCATTTGTCATGCTTTTTGCACCAGCTTGTTAACTTTGTGGGATCTGTGTACAATGGCACAAAAATCCCTCTGAACACCAACTTCTAATAGTTCCTCACCAGGATGGTCACGTGGCAGATGAAACTTGGTGCGGAGAAGTATGAAGTGATGCATTTTGTTTGGAAGACTGAGGAGAGGCAATATGAAAAAAAAGCATACAATTCTGAAGTGGGTGCAGCCATTGAGAGACCGAGGGATATCTGCACAAATTGAAGCTGGCAGGGCTAGATAAAAAAGTGGTTTAAAAGCATTTGGGATCCCAGGCTTTATAAATAGAGGCTTAGAGTATAAGAGCAAGGAGGTTATGATGAAGCTTTATAAAGCACAGGCTCATCCTCAATTTGTATTGTGTCCATTTCTGGGCACAATACTTTAGGAAGGATGGGGAGCATCAGAGATGGTGCAGAAAAGATTCACGAGCATTGTTTCAGGCATGAGGGACTTCACTTATGTGGATAGATTGGAGAAGCTGGGGTTGTTCTCCAGAGAGTATAGAAACTTGAGATTAGATTTGATACAGGTGTTCAAAATCATGAGGGGTCCGGACAGAGATGATTTTGTAGTAGAAATGCAGCACATAGGACATTCCACACCCAATTCTGTGAAGTGCTTACTTGTACAAGTGAACTGACCATTTAATATTTTTACCTTACTTAACCCTTGTGTTCCCACAAAGATCGAGCTAGAAAATTCAACAGTGGCCACTTTGACATCATCTCATTGTGTCTATTGTGCATTCTCACAGGATAGCAGGCATAACTGTAGTCAAGGTATGCAGCCGAAAATTGATCAATCACATTGCTATTTCAGTCATTTCAGTCCATATTTGCAGTAAACATGGTACATTACTGAAAAGCCATATAGTATCTATTCATCGCATTGAGGCAAAATATCTCTGGGTCAACATTATCACTAAGTACTGAGGCATGCCAGAAAGTGAGGCTCACAAATTCAACACAACTTTCCTTTTCTGAGTCTGGCTGGTCTGTTGTGATTCTCTGAGAGATTGCTGGTGCTTATCCTCCACGGGAGAGACAGACAGAGAGGGAGAGACAGACAGACAGACAGAGCGAGGGAGGATTGGGAGAGACAATGATAGTGAGAGAGGGACAGAGAGACAGAGAGAAAGAGAGAGTGTGCCAGTCCTGCTCCCAAACCCAGCATCCGCATACATCAAGGCAAGTGACACAGGAGCGTCTCAGTGACTGAGGCAGGTGAGTCTTAAGCTTGAGCCGGGCACTGTGAGCGACCCGGGTTAATCCGACACTCCAGGGACAGTTTAAACGGAGATTTACTCTGTAGCTAACCCATGCTGTACCTTCTTTGAGCCTCTTCAATGGAACAGAGTAGACGAGGAGACTTATTTCTTACCCATTTTAAATATGGAGAATGTATTCCTCCAAGTGCATATCCAAGAGATTGTTTTAAATCTGAGGAGCGTTTTTACCTCGACCATACTTTCAGGCAGTGAGTTCGAGACCCCCACCAGTCGCTGGGTGAAGAAACTATTGATATGATTTGTTCAGTTAAGTTTGATGTCAATGTTTCCCCAGGATGTTGATGCTGGCGGATTCAGTGATGGGATAATGCTTTAAATGCCAAGGGGAGGTGGTTGGATTATGGGGATGGAGGGTGAAATGGAGATGAATTTGGCGACCAGGGGTATCTCGAAGGAATAGCCTCCATTTTAAATTTCCAGCAAGCTATTCCACTGTGGGAGCCATCACACGGTCATGGTAGTGGTTGTGGAAGTTTTGAAATATTTGTCCCCGCTTATGGGCCTCTGTGTTAAGGGAAATTTGTCCATCCTATCCATTCTGTCTAGGCCCCTCATAACTGTATACACCTCAATTCAATCTCCTCTCAGGCTCCTCTGTTCCAAAGAAAACAACCCCAGCCTATCCAAACATTCCTTCGGATTTCTTTGGAATTTTGGAACTCTCTGCTGCCAGCAGGAATTCATGCAGGCTTAATGGTTAATTTTTAAATCTGAGATTTATAGATTCTTGTCAACCAAAGGTATCAAGAAATAAGGGAAAAAGGCAGGATGGAAGGTGTAAGGTAGATCACAGATCAGCCCTGATCTCATTGAATGCTGTAACAGGGTTGACGGGTTAAATTGTCTCCTCTTCTTCCTATTTCCGATGTTAAATATCCGTCTTTCTCTCTCTGTCTCTCTGTCTCTCTGTCTCTCTGTCTCTGTCTCTGTCTCTCTCTCTCTCTCTCTCTCTCTCTCTCTCTCTCTCCCTCCCTCTGTCTCTTTTCCGCCTCTCTCTGTCTCTCTCCCTCTCTCTTTGTTTTTACCTTGCCTCTCTCCCTCCAGTTCTGTCTCTCTCTCTCTCTCTGTCTCTCCCTCTCTCTCTCTCTCTCTCAGCATCTGTCCCACTCTGTTGATGTCTCTCTCACATCATCTCTTGCTCTCTCTCCTTGGACAGAAATGTTTTTATCCATTTCTTGGTTAATTTTGAACCCGTAACTCTTGTCCTTGTTTGGAATGTCACTGCAGTTTGAAATTATCAAACACTGATGCAACACTTACCCCTTAAACACTCACACGAACCCCCAATACAGGACTGTGTAGACAACGGAGATTGTCACTGGGGTTCTGTCAAGTTCTCATTTCACTAACGCTTCTGTCTCTCAAAGTCTTTCACTGCATCCCTCTCTTCATTTCTCCATTTGATTTCATTTGCCTCTCCCGTCTGTCCTTCAGCTCCCTCCATTTCATACATCGAGAGGGTGCTCCCTACACTTTATACATCGAGACAGAGCTCCCTCCACTTCATACGTAGAGGGGGAGCCTCATCCAATTAATACATTGGCGAAAAGGAGCTCCCTTTATTTTGTACAGCTGTCATGGTGGGATTTGAGCGTCTTTCCCAGGCCATTAGGTTGGGCCTCTGGATTACTAGGCCAGTAATATTCTTACTTTACGACTGCCTCCCAAATGGACGTGGACACTTTTTCACCCCGAATATCACCCACAGTAGTTTCTAGGCTGTAACCATGAACATGTTCCTGAATCGAAGTCTCAAAGTTCACATTTTATTTGGGAAAAGGCAGAAACAGAATGAAACAGGATTGCTTTTGTCACTGGATTCAGTGTCTACTGCAGATAGATCAGTTACATTTACAATAGAAACGCCAGGAGTGTACAACGTCAATACAATAATATGGAAAAATGTAAATGAAGCCACTCATAATTGCAGTATCCGTCCAGTATGAGTACAGATTTCAGGTTTATTCCCGAGAGAGGTATTACGAAGAAGATGTCATTGACATTGAAATTATTGTGTTTTATCCAACACATTATTTACATTGGAGTCAAAGCTGCTGACGAAATGTATTTGTTCAGGTGAGTGTTACTAATAGCAATGATCAGGGGTATAACCGTGTCAGTGGAGACTTATCCCCTGTAAAATCCGGACCCATTGGAATGGATCAGCTCCGAGTGCCTGCTGGAGTTGTGGATTCCAGGCTTACAGAGGTCTCTGCTTCTCACAGACATGGGATATCCAGTAATCTTTCAGATAGAATGCATTTATTATCCCATACTTGCAACAATTGGAGTTACAGGTAAGCCAGTATCTCAGCTGTCAATGGTATATTGGTATAAATTGTGCTGCTGTAGTCGGTATTATTTCTCACTATGCGTGTTACACAGCCACCTGTACTTTTCCAACAATTTACTGATGGAATCTCCTCATTGACGACTCGTTCAGTATTGCAGGAGTTGTTTTATGTCTTGAATGGTATTGGTTTCAGTAACTGTGGCATTGTTATTGGCTTATTATGTGTATTGAATGTATCTGAATTAGATGTTTTGGTTATGATCAAGAATGAGACTATCAGGAGTTTTAAACAGTTTCATGATGTGGATCTAACCGGTCCTGGAATATTTCTGTGATTTTTTTTCAGTGATTGATAATGAGACATCCCACGGTGTCAATGTTCCGAGGGGACAGCACAATGTCCTCCCGCCCGAATAGCCTGGCTCAATTTAACTGGGATTTCAGTGCATTTATTAGTTATCACTGTTACAAAATATTATTTCATTCCATGTGTGTCTGACGCAGCTTCAATGGTCTGGCTACTGAACTGAGTTTGCTGCTGATACTTTCACATCTTCTTCTCTGTCTCACTGTGGAGCCTTTACTGTCACTGGACTTCTTTCTTTGGCCTCCCTGTCTCAGGAGACAATGGGTGAGCTCCTGGAGGTGGTCCGTGGTGTGTGAAGCAGCGCATGGAGTGGCTAAAAAGGCCAATTCTAGAGCGACAGACTGTTCCACAGTTGCTGCAGATAAAATTAGTTGTTGGGGCTGTTCCACAGTTGTCTCTCTCCTTGCGCTTCTGTGTTTTTTCCTGCCAAATGCTAAATATCTTTGATTCGCCATGCTTTATGGTTGCCCGCCAGCTCTGGCAATCACTAGCAACTGACTCCCACGAGTTGTGATCAATGTCACAGGACTTCATGTCACGTTTGCAGACGTCTTTAAAGCGGAGACGTGGACGGCCGGTGGGTCTGGTACCAGTGACGAGCTCGGTGTCCAATGTGTCCTTGGGAATCCTGCCTTCTTCCATGCGGTTCACATGGCCAAGCCATCTCAGGCGCCGCTGGATTAGTAGGGTGTATATGCTGGGGATGTTGGCCGCCTCGAGGACTTCTGTGTTGGAGATACAGTCCTGCCACTGATGCCAAGGATTCTCTGGATGCAGCGAAGATGGAATGAATTGACTGGACGACAGTGTAAAATAGAAAGTACTGATGTCATGACATGAAATCGTGTGACATTGATCACAAGTCGTGGGAGTCAGTTGTCAGCATTCGCCAGAGCTGGCGGGCAGCCATAAAGACAGGGCTAAATTGTGGCGAGTCGAAGAGACTTAGTAGTTGGCAGGAAAAAAGACAGAGGCGCAAGGGGAGAGCCAACTGTGCAACAGCCCCGACAAACAAATTTCTCTGCAGCACCTGTGGAAGAGCCTGTCACTCCAGAATTGGCCTTTATAGCCACTCCAGGCGCTGCTTCACAAACCACTGACCACCTCCAGGCGCGTATCCATTGTCTCTCGAGATAAGGAGGCCCAAAAGAGAAAAGAGTGCATTGCAAGAGGCTTCGGCATTCCAGTGGTGTAGCGCACTACAAGTTATATTGACTTACAAGTGGCATTTGAATTGTTAGAGTCCATTGCAATGCAAGGCACAATTGCACTGCAACTGACTATTGCACAGCAAGGAGCTGTTGCATTGTGAGAGTGCTAGCACGTTGAGAAGATGCTGAATTGTAAGAGGGCATTGGAATACAAGGTGTCATTGCATGGAGCATGACTACTATTGCAAAGATCTAATGTACTACATCAGGATATTGCAATTCAAAGGGCAATTGAACTCTGATGAGATATTGCATTACAAAAGTCCATTGCTTTGCAATAGCCTTTTGCATCGCTAGGGTGTCATGTTTTCATTACATTACTTCTCCCGATTGCATTGCAAGTAGATCTTGCACTGCAAGAGACTATTGCATTGCCAAACACCTTTGCAGTGCTCGTGCTTATTGCATTGCATGTGGATTTTGCATTGAAAGGGGCCCTTACAATGAAAGTGGCTATGACACTGCAAGGGATACTAGTCTGCAAGAGACTGTTTCAGGGCAACGGGCTATTGCAATGAAAATGCATGTTACATTGCTGGAGATTTTGCTCTTCAAATGGTTATTGCACTACAAGTTGCCCATGCACTAAAAGGGTTACTGCACAGCGTTGGACTATTGCATTGCATGTGGAGGTTCCACAGCAAGGAATATTATACTTTCAAAGACCGTTGCTTCGGAAGTAGCTATTGTACTGACAAAGGTCCCTGCATTGCATGCTGCTATTGCAGTGCAAGAGGCTATTACATTTCAAAGATGCATTAATGGTTCTATTTCATTGCAAGTGGATGTTGCATATCAAATGTCTATTCCATTGCAAGTCACAATTGCAATACAAATGGCTATTGCACTGCTGGGAGCTATTGCATTGATAGATAGTTTCTATTGAGGGGGATATCTCTGTTGTAGGGTATTAAACGGAAATTTGCTCTTGTGTTGCACGTGGCGTTTGTACCATAAGGATCTAATGCACTGCTTAGAGCTGTTGCACTGCAAGGGAAAATTGCATTGCAATGGTATATTGTACTCTGAAGAGCTTTTGAAATGCAAGAGGCTACTGCATTTCTATAGTTTGTTGTGCTCAAAAGGCTATTACATTTCTTCAGGCCATTGCTATGCCACTCTCAGAGACTATTGCATTGCACACTGCCGTTGTAGGACAAGGTGCTATTGCAATGCTTGGGGCTATTGCTTTGCTAGTGGATTTTGCACTACACAGGCTATTGCACTCCAATTGAATAAACCATGAATAAACTCAAGAGAAAATAAATCACAAGTCATGCTATATAGTTCTTTTTCAGACTGCAGTATGTTGGACAGTGCTATTTCCCAACGGTCAGTGATAGGACCTATGTGTGTGTGTGTGTTTTTTGCTTACATTTAAATCAGTTGAATCTTGGAAAACAATAGAATTTCAAAATTTGCCGATGGTGCCAAATGGTAAGGATGATGCGAACTGCCTGCTAAAGGACATAGATAAGCCAGGAGATTGGGAAAATATCTGAGAGATCGAATTTAACAGATAATTGTGAAGTAATGCATTTTGGCAAAAGGTATAGGTGAGGCAATGGCGCGCTTCTCAATAGTATGCAGGAACAGAGGGACCTGGGGGTGCATAGGCATCGATCTTTGAATGTGTTAGGATAAGTTAAGAAAGGTATTCGCAATCTATCTGGGATCTTGAGCAACATAAATCGAAGCATAAGAACAAAAGCAAAGAAGCTTTATTGGACCTTCATCAAGCTCTGGTTCGACCCCAAAAAGATTATTGAATACAGCTCTAACGTCATAGTTCAGGAAGGATTTAGTGTCCTTGAGAAGGTTCGCAGGACATTTACCAGAATGATTCCAGGGTTGGGGGCTGTAGGTTGCAAGGTAATGTTAGAACAGCTAGTGGTTCTCCCTGGAGCAAAGGAGATTCAGGGGAAATATCAGAAAGTTGTGGATGATTATGACATGCGTAGATATGTGAGACAAGGAAAACCAGTTCCCATTAACTGATGGTGAGATTGAAGGTTTGGGACAAAAGATGCAGGGGGATGTGGGGATTATTTTTTAGATAGCGTATGGAACTGATCTGGAAATGGTTGCCCATGAGGGTGCTGGAAATGGAGACAATCAATGATTTCAACTGAAAATTTGATGGGAACTGAGGAAAAATATCATGCAGGTCTATGACGATCGGATGGGAGAGTGGGACTAACTGGATTGCTCTGCAGTGAGCCAGCATGGGCCGAATGGCTTCCCTCTTTGCTGTAATGAATCAATGTGTCTATATCTCTAATCTTTACCAAGGTTATTCAGAGTGCTCTGAGGAGACACGGACACAGTTCAATAAGGAAACATAAGAAGTGACAAAAAGCATGGTAACAGAGCAAGTTTCAATGAGGATATCAAAGGAAGAGTGGGAGATGGAGAGATGGGAGGAGCAGGCAAGGTTTCCAAGAGTTGTATTTAATCAACAAAGACATGGGCATGGATTGTGATAGCGCAAGACTGGATGATAGCACAATCAGACAATAACAACTTGAATTTAGCGCAATTAAGATAGAAAAACGTTGAAAGATAATTCACAAAAGTATATTCATAGGCCAGTCGATCCTGCCTAAAAAAGGTATTTTGGAAGGTACCCATAAGCTCAATCAGACGATTGTATTGTTATCAGGCCAACATGGGAGATGAGTGGAAGGTAGAGGGGATTAAGGACAGAATTCTGCAGCATAGATTTGATAAAAACAGGAAGGTCGTCGGCAACAACGAAAAGCCGATGCGGCAGATGTGGTTTGTTTTATTTATCTGAACGAGATTGCGCATTAGATACGCATAATGAAAGCACCTGTACTTGAAGGTAACATATTGGCTGGGCTGGGGTGAGGAGCGAGGAGACAGAGTAGGATCAAAGATTATGTGCTGGAATTGACAGGATGTTATTATAGGTGTCTCCCAGCGATCTGGACTCGGGTGGCATCTTTTCACTAAATTTCTATATGAATAGGATGGGTGAATGGAGGGCCATCTATCTATGTTTGCTGAGGAGTGTAAGTTAAGTGGCACATTAAATAGTGGAAATGAGAGAAACAAATGTGTAAAGAGACGTTGAGTATTTAAATGATTGGTAAAACTGGCGAGATTCAGTTCAATGTGGGGAGGTATGAGGTGTTCAATTTTGTACCAAAGAAAGATAGATCAGAGTACTTTCCTCATTGTGAGAAACTGGGGCTGTGG
Source organism: Heterodontus francisci (assembly GCF_036365525.1). NCBI lineage: Eukaryota > Metazoa > Chordata > Chondrichthyes > Heterodontiformes > Heterodontidae > Heterodontus > Heterodontus francisci. Next base: position 41,881,150 of record NC_090391.1, read on the forward strand.
AGCAGCAGAGAGATCTGCACGTCCAAGTACAGAAATCACGAGGGGAAAATTAAATTCTCATAACATTTCGGTAGATTTTTGTGAGGCAATTATATTAAGTGTGAGAGCTACACGACAGTAATTTTTATTAGTAGCGATAGAGGAGGTTGTCAGGGTTTGAAATGCATGGTGGAGAAAGATAAACTCGAGGTTTCAGGGGTTTGCATCCAATGTAGGTCATTAAGGAGAGCAGTAGCTGGTGAGGAAAACCTGGTAGCACATCAGGTAAATGCAGCTGTGGTTTAGATAAATAAGTGAATGAAATGTGGAGGATGGGAGGTCAGTCTAATGTCTATTGTTCTAGTCGAGTCTGGATGTGACCAAGACATGGACGAGTGTTTCAATATCTGTTGGGCTGAGACAAGAGTGGAGTCGCAGATGATGCTGAGGTGGAAGAAGGTGATCTATGTCAAGGAGTGACACCAGTGAATGGAGCATAATTTGGGGGCAGTTTGTGTGCAGAGTGTCACTGGAAGACAATAGCCACCGTGTGTATTGGAATTGTTTGCTACGATAGGCAGTTTATGACTGGGACGAAAGGTGATGGATTTAGTCCTGTAGATGTTTGATAGGAGAAAATTGTGACCATCCAAAACAGTATGCTGGATAAATAATCTGATAACACAGAGACAATGGGGGCAACTTTAGAAAGAGAGAGAGGGAAAAAAACATGTATGTCACCAGCGTACTTCCAATGGGAAGTTGTTATTAAGCATGAAGAGACATCAAAGGTAATTCTGATGTGGGGTGAGGGGAGATGCCATTAATGGAGATTCTGCATCTGATCAGATGGATAACTGTGAAAACAAAGAGGTATGTCCCACCAAGAAGCCAGTGTTGGAGGAATGAAGAGGTGACAAATTATCCGAGAGGAAGTAGAGTTGAGCAATATATGTTTTGTCAGTGGCCGATGGGCTGAGGCAGGGCGAGACACCGCCATGTTAGGGAGGCAGACATAGGCATATTTTATGATGCAACGGAGATGAGATCGGAAGCTCAGATCGGAAGGATCAATCGGCTAACGGTTAAAAAAAAATATGCTGCTGGAGACAACAGCTCCGAAGGCGAATGAGGTCGGTGGAGTTTGAGGTAGGGCAAAAGATGATTTGGTGTTCTGTAGGTTTAACTGGAGAAAAACACAGCTCAGCCAAAACAGGCAGTTGTAGGCTGATCGCACAATTTCAGTGCAGGGTCAAGAATGATAGCGGAGAGCTGGAGACGTGTATTGTCAACATGCATGTGGAAGATCACCCCGTGTCTGTCGTCGTTGTTGCCATTGGGAAGAATGTAGAAGTGGAAGAGGAGGAAGCAAAAATCGCATGTTTAGGGGCTCGTGATTGAACAGTGTTGGCAATGGGAGGGATAGCCTTTGCAGGAGATGCTCTGGCTATGATCAGATCGGTGAGATAGGAAGCAAACAAGGGTAGTCCTTCCGTAAACTGCCAATGTCGGAGATATGGAGCGTTCACGGGTAAGTTTTCACGCAGTTTTGCAGCGGTTAGGAGATGGTGATTGCTTAGGCCGTGAATAAATCTTACCTGAGCATGATAATTTTGAAGGCAAGGTGTTGGACGGATTGAGATCTAATCAAGGTCAGTAATGAGACGATGTTGGGCGAGCTGGACTTGTTGAGGGCTGGCTTTGTACAGCACAGTGATGGATGGAAGGAAGTTTGTGATCGAGTTGCCAGTCAGGAGTGAACCAGAGAGATATGGTCAAGAAGTGGCACAGCTCTAATTTTACAGAAGCCACTGCAGAATAAACCGCAAAATATATGCCATCAAAATAACAGAGAGAGGTGCAGCATTCTCCTAGTGACAGCTACACGAAGTTATCAGCTGCAATCCAGCACATGGATTAAACTGTCCTCTTGTAACATTTCACATTTTAGCTGCTTCTTTTTCTTTGGCCTCCTTATCTGGAGAGACAATGAGTAAGCGCCTGGAGGTGGTCAGTGGTGTGTGGAGCAGCGCCTGGAGTGGCGAGAGACTATTCTCGAGTGACAGGCTCTTCCACAGGTCCTGCAGAAAAATGTGTTTGTCGGGGCTGCTACACAGTTGGATCTCACCTTGCGCCTTTGTCTTTTTTCCTGCCAACTGCTAAGTCTCTTCGACTCGCCATTATGGCTGCCCGCCAGCTCTGGCAAACGCTGGCAACTGACTCCCACGACTTGTGATCAATGTCACAGGACTTCATGTCGCGTTTGCAGACGTCTTTAAAGCGGAGTCATGGACGGCCGGTGGGTCTGATACCAGTGGCGAGCTCGCTGTACAATGTGTCTTTGGGGATCCTGCCATCTTCCATGCAGCTCACATGGCCAAGCCATCTCAAGCGCTGCTGACTCAGTAGTGTGTATAAGCTGGGGATGTTGGCCGCCTCGAGGACTTCTGTGTTGCAGATACGGTCATGCCACCTGATGCCAAGTATTCTCTGGAGGCAGCGAAGATGGAATGAATTGAGACGTCGCTCTTGGCTGACATACGTTGTCCAGGCCTCGCTGCCATAGAGCAAGGTACTGAGGGCACAGACTTGAAACACTCGGACTTTTGTGTTCCGTGTCAGTGCACCATTATCCCACACTCTCTTGGCCAGTCTGGACATAGCAGTGGAAGCCTTTCCCATGCGCTTGTTGATTTCTGCATCTAGAGACAGGTTACTGGTGATAGTTGAGCCGAGGTAGGTGAACTCTTGAACCACTTCCAGAGCGTGGTCGCCAATATTGATGGATGGAGCATTTCTGACGTCTTGCCCCATGATGTTCGTTTTCTTGAGGCTGATGGTTAGGCGAAATACATTGCAGGCAGACGCAAACCTGTCGATGAGATTCTGCAGGCACTCTTCAGTGTGAGATGTTAAAGCAGCAACGTCAGCAAAGAGGAGTTTCCTGATGAGGACTTTCCGTACTTTGGACTTCGCTCTTAGACGGGCAAGGTTGAACAACCTGCCCCCTGATGTTGTGTGGAGCAAATTTCCGTCTTCAGAGGACTTGAACGCATGTGAAAGCAGCAGGGAGAACTGTTCTTGGATTCAGTGTATACTGTGGAGAAATCAGTGACATTTATAAGTGAATTGTTATGAATGAATATTATGATTGCAATTATTTTAAACCAGCAAACAACGCTCTCCATTATTGTGGGATGAATCTTGTTTGAGTACCTTTTTCAGCCGAGGTCTGATTAAGATAATTTGCTGGATTTTGAGATGTTTGTTGTGTATGCACCATTTTGTTTGCAATGGAGTCAAAATTGCTGATGTAATTTGTTTGTTCAATCGATTGCAACTAATAGCAATGATCAGGGGTATAGCAATGTCAGTGGAGACCAGTCCCGTGTCTCAATCACTGTCTATTAGAATGGATCAGCTCAGAGTGACTGCCGAAGCTGTGCATTCCAGAACAACACAAGTCAGTGCTTCACACAGAAGCTAAATACCCAGTAATGCATACGATAATACGTATTTACTATTCAATTCTTGTGGCCTTTGGAGTTTCCGGTAAGCTGCAGTTTCCTCCAGCTGTTCATGGTGTAAATCAGTATTAATTTTACTGCATTATCTTAAAGTGCTTTACTCGCTGTATATTTTACACAGCCGTCTGTTCAGTTTGATCAGTGGAATGATGGAATGTCCGAAGTCTCTGTTCATTTGGTCCTGTCATTTCTGTATACTAACTTTGATCTCTTTTCGCCAAATCCTTGTGTTATTACTGGTTCATTGACTTTACTGAATGTATTGCTGGATGATGGAATAGACGCAGATTCTAAATGTTCGGGCATGTATGAGTTTCTTTACGTCTGTCATGATTTTGTTAACCAAACCTTAGAGTTTTATTATGTTAATGTCAAAACCAATTGTACTGGAATCAGGTGCGAGTGTTATGCACGTAAGAATATAAACAATAGGAAAAGGCGTAGGCCATTCGGTCCCTTTCGTTTCTTCCAACTTTCTATACGATCATTGCTGATCTAATCTTGGCCTCAAATCCACTTTCCCACTTCCTTGTCATCACCATTGAATCCACTGTGGTTCAAAATTCTCTTTATCATAGGCTGAATATTATCACTGGCTCAGCCTCCATAGCTCTCTGGGCCCGAGACTTACAAAGATTCATCACCCTTTTAGAAAATAAATTCCTCCTCATCTCCTTCTGAAATTCTCGACCTATGCCCGCTAGTTCTGGATTTCCCCTCGAGGGGAAACTTCCTCTCACCATCCCCCTATCAAGATCCCTCAGACTTTAACATGTTTCAATACTTCTCTCATACTTCTAAACTCGAAGGAGGATCTGCCCAACCTGTTCAACCTTTCCCCACAAGAGAGCCCCTTCACCCAAGGAGTCAAATCGTGAACCTTCTCTGAACTGCGCTCAATATATATTCTCCTTAAGGAGACCGAAGCTGTACACAGTAATCTAGATGTGGTGCAAGCAATGTTTAAGAACAATTGCCAGACCGTCAGGAGTTATTAACAGTTTCACTTTGTAGAACAAAGCTAACTTGGAATATTACTTCATAAAACTAATTTTATTAATTTATCATGACACAGCTTATCGTGTCAATGTTACAAGGAGGCAGTACAGTTTCCTCCTTCCTCAATATCACGTGTCAGTTTCACTGGGATTTCAATATTTTTGTTTGTCATCACTATTGTTGTATTATTTCCTTGTTTGAATTAAACGCTGCTACAATGGTCTGGCAGCTGAACTGAGTTTGCTGCTGACACTTGGGCATCTCCTTCCCCGATTCACTGTGGATGAATGTATGTACTTCACTTGTTTTCAATGTAATAGTAAAACAGTTCATTTTATGCTGCATTACTGTGCATTGTATTTGTTGGAATCCCGATCCCTTCTCATTATTGGCAGACTATAAAACGCAGCGTTATTGCCGTTTTTTTTTAACAAACCCATAGTCTTGCTCTGAACTTTAAAATTACAACAGAAAGAATTTCAATTAGTGTGAAATAAAAGCAGAAAGTGCTGGGAATTCTCAGCAGGTCAGGCTGCGTCTGTGGAGAAAGAAGCAGAGTTAACCTTTCACGTCTGTGACTCTTCATCAGATTTAGAAAAGGTTAGAAAAAATAGATTTTAAGCAAGTGAAGGGGGCGGGCTGGTTTGGTGCGGAACAGAACAAAATGGAAGGTTTGTGTTAGAGGAGAGGGCAGAGATAAAATAACAAAGCATCCTGCGGCAAGAGCAAAGAATGTGTTTTTGCTTCATGACAAGACATGAGTGTTAAAAGCAAAATAATGACCAACTCTGTCGACAGGAAGAACAGGCACATGGCAAAAAAAAGGTAATAAAAATATAAAAATATAGATAAAGGCAAAAAAGGCCAGTCATGCTCTGCAATTATTGAACTCAGTTTTCAGTCCACATGGCTGCAGAGTACCGAATAGAAAGGTCAGGTGCTGCTCCTCGAGATTGCATTGAAGTTAACTGGAGCACTGCAGCAGGCAAAGGACAGAAATGTGGGCAGTGAGCTGGGGTGGGGTTCTGAAATGGCAAGCGACCAGAAGCTCGGGGTCATGCCTTCGTACTGAGTGGAAGTGTTTCACAAAGCAGTCACCCAATATAGAGGCAACAGCGCTGTGCAGGGAGGGGGTGTTGTCGTGACATTCTTACTGAACTAGTAACGCAGATATCCAGGATATTATTCTGGGGACATGGATTTGAATTACACCGCGGTCGAATGTAGCATTTGATTTCGCTCAGCATATCTGGAATAGAAAGCTGATCTAACGATGGGCATGAAACCATTATCGATTGTTGTGAAAACCCAACTGGTTCATTAATGCCCTTTGGGGAATGAAATATGCTGTCCTTCCGATGCATGTGACTCAAAGCTCACAGTAATGTGGCTGACTCAGAGATGGCCTAGCAAGCCACCCAGTTGTATATACCCGTTACAAAGTCAATAAGAATGAAACTGGACGGAGGCAATGACCATCTCCAACAAGAGAGAATCGAGTCATCTACCCTTGACATTCGATGGCGTTAACAGGGCTGCATACCCCCCGATCAACATCCTGGTGGTGACCATTGACCAGAATCTGAAGTGGAGTAGCCATAATGTTATATGTTTCAATAACTATCGCATACCTCTTAACTTTAAAGTGTCTCCGCCCAACCTGCTCAAACATTCCTAATAAGGCAGCCTCCTCACCCCAGAGATCAACCCATGTTGCTTTTAATTGCTTGTGAAACAAGGAGACACAAATTGTACACAGAAATCTAGGTGTGGTGCCTCCAACGTTCTGAGAACATTTATCAGACATTTTCACGATGTGGAACCAGCCTGTCCTTTAATATTACTTCATAAATTTATTTTGGTGACTTATGATGACACATCATAAGGGCGGCACAGTGGCGCAGTGGTTAGCACCGCAGCCTCACAGCTCCAGAGACCCGGGTTCGATTCTGGGTACTGCCTGTGTGGAGTTTGCAAGTTCTCCCTGTGTCTGCGTGGGTTTCCTCCGGGTGCTCCGGTTTCCTCCCACAAGCCAAAAGACTTGCAGGTTGGTAGGTAAATTGGCCATTATAAATTGTCACTAGTATAGGTAGGTGGTAGGGAAATATAGGGACAGGTGGGGATGTTTGGTAGGAATGTGGGATTAGTGTAGGATTAGTATAAATGGGTGGTTAATGGTCGGCACAGACTCGGTGGGCCGAAGGGCCTGTTTCAGTGCTGTATCTCTAATCTAATCTAATCAGTTCACAGTATCAGTGTTGAAATAAGGCAGCACAGTGTCCTCCTCCCCAGGCTTCATGTCTCGCTTTCACTGGGGTTTCAATATTTTTATTGGTTATCACGGTTGTGAAATATTATTTCCTTGTGAGAATCTGACGCTGCTTTAGAGGTCTGGCTACTGAAGTGAGTTTCCTGCTCTTCCTTTACCATCTTCTCCACTGATTCATTGCGGCGGAATTCATTTCCTGTCACTGGAATTCATTGCAAAATTAAATGTATTGATTTTATCTTGAATCAGTTTGCATTGTATTGGTGGAATCACGAGACTTCTAGTTATTTGCAGATTATAAAACGCAGCGTTGATGTTGTAGTTTTGTTGATTGAACAATCATACTCCGCACTTTAAAATTGCAGGTTAAGGAATTTCAATCAGCGTTATGTCTATCCGTCAGAGACACTCGATTTTGTTTATTCGATGTATTTGAGATAGATTTAACAATGTTTTCTTTTGTTGCGAATGAGGGCCAGACTACAGGCGTGTAACAATGTCCTGGGTTATTTGTGCGGAGTGCACACAATGAGGTTAAACAAGTTCCAGTATGTGTACATACAATAGTTTATTCACAACTCTTAGACTAGTTATACCTTTGATCTTTACATTCCATCCTTCCCAACACAAAATAATAGTCCCTGAAAGCTGCATATACTGACATCGTTTTGTGTGATATCTCATTAAAGACCTGATTCTATATTGTTACATGTGATTCTGGTGTTTAAAGTAAGGAAATTAATTAGAACAAGAAAGCAACCCAACAATGGATGGTGATTATTGGTGCCTCCCAATGATCTGGAGTGGGGTCGCAGTTTTTCACTGTATTTCGAGATGACCTGAATAAGGCATTTGAAGACCATACATCTAAGTTTGCTGACGACCGTACTTTCAGTGGCTCAGTAAATAGGGTAGATATGAAGAAAAAGGTGCAAAGGGATGTTGATAGTTTAAATGATTTGTTAAACTGTAGGAGATCAAAATTTATGTGGGAAGGTGTGAGAGGTATCACAGGAACAGACATCCGAATATGTTCTTAATGGTGTGAAGTCAGGAGCTGTGGACGAGCAGAGCAGTTTGCAGGTCCAAGTACATAAACCACTAGGGGTCAAATTTAAATTTCAAAACTGAGATTGATATATTTTATGAGGAAACTGTATTAAACATTACGTAAACAACACAGGGAAGGAATTAATATGGATAGATGAGGGTATGATGGTTTGAAATGCAAGGAAGGAAAAATAAAGTGGACGCTTTGGGGGATTTCTGTGTAATGCAGGTCGGCAAGTGCGGCAATGTTTCCAGAGAGGAACCTTGTTATGGAATAGGACAAAGAAAGCAGAGTGTTGGATCCACAAGTGAATGGACGTTGGGCTGTCAGCCAAGTGTTATTTGGTATATATGAGTCTGGATAAGACCAAGGCATGGATGTACCCTTCAATATCTGTTGGACTGAGACAAGAGTGGAAGCCAAGTGGCGATGCTATGATGTGGAAGGAGAGGATTTATGTTACAGCGTGACATATGGGTATGAAGCATAACTTGCGTTCAGATCGTGTGCTGAGGGTGATTGGGAGCCAGAAGCCACAATGTGGATTGGAATTGGTACATGGGATACATAGTTTCTGGATTAGAATTAAGTTTGATGGATTCAGTCCCGACAATGCTAGATTTGCGAAAATTGTAACCCACCTAAAACACTGTGTCTGTTAAGTAAAGAAAAGAAAAATACTGCAGACGCTGCAAATCGGAAACAAAAACAGAAAGTGGTGTAAATACACAGCACGTCGTTCAGCCAAAGTGCAGAGAGAAAAACAAAGTTAACGTTTCAGGTCCGTGACCTTTCAGCAGAACTTTCTGAGTTGTTCTCATGCTGGATTGTGGAGGGTGGTTTACCTAAGTAATCATGTTGAGTGAACATATGGAGGCTTGGATAATCTGCAGAACCGATTGGAGAGAGCGAATACGTAGAAAGTTGATTGAGAAAATGCAAGAGAGAAGGAATAGGGAGAATGAAACAGAGGGAGGGAGAATGAGGAGAGAAGGAGAAAGAGAGGGAAAGAAGCCACTGAGTGAATAATTCACGAGTACGAACTGCTGAACGTCCAAAACAATTACAATGAAACTGTGAGTTGCAGGGATGATTAGGATTTTGCCAGATTGGGTGAGATTTCCTATTGGACTCACTCACTGTGTTTAATTCCGTTGTTAGCGGGAATGAATCTAGAAAAATCACTCGACACTCAGGTCTGCTCCAATGTCAAACAGTTTATTTAGTTACGCCAGCGGGGAGCAGGTCACTGGGCTGTCCAGATGCCTCTCCACTGAACAAAAGAAAGTCATCCATACTTATACATTTTCAAACAGTTACTCAGCCCATCCCGGCCGGACACGGTCCAATCACAACGATTATCGATTAGATACATTGATTATTAGAGCCACTAGAAGCGGTTACTAGGCATAAAGGGGCTGCATGACCGCCCCATACACAGATAGGGGATTACGCATGATGTTTTCCATACCCCCTTATCTTCACCTCATTACCGCCCCATACACAGATAGGGGAGTACTCATGATGTTTTCCATACCCCTTATCTGCAGTTCGTTACCGGCCCATACACAGATAGGAGTACTCATGATGTTGTCACCTCGTTACAGGCTAGCACCTTTGTCAGCATTCCACAAGGGCGTCTGCTTTTCATTTTAATTAGCCTTTTGTTTGAGATTGGATTACTCAGCTACTGTGGAATTTGGTCTAGTTAACTGAGCCCCATGGTGCTATGCAACCTCCTCACTGTTCACTAATATTATATGTTACTGGTTACTCAAATAATATTTAAACATTATGGTATTTACAGAAGGTGCCTCTGCGCTTGGGAATACCCTGCAACAATCCCCCCTTTCGGTAGGAGACTAACCCTAGTCTTCTCAACCGACACTATTTATTGATGTTGTTTTTGTTTAACCCTTTGCACTCGCCCGGTATTCCCTGCCTCAAATGTGTTGGCCATTCACGTGATTTCAGGAATTCCGGTCGCATTATATCAAATTAATGCGATCCACCTGACTTAGTCCTCTAGATAGACAAATTGTTTCCCTTGCCTTTGCTCTGGTTTTCATCCTCCTTCGCTGCACATAGCGCTGTATGATCGGCAAGCTAGTATGCCCCATGTTATGGCCAGTATTAACTGTATTCCAACTTTCACATGAGAAATTATCCTAATCCAAGGGTGGATATTGACGTTCATCCCCCAATCCCAGATCTTCTCCCACCAACTCCGGTTCTGCAATTCTGTGTCCGTTTCTTTCGCTAGCTTTTTGATTTTAGTCTGCAGTTGGTGGTAGAGTTTTACGGATTGGCCCACCTTGAGCCTTAATTCCCTTAGTACTTCGGCCAGGTCTGGGATGGGGACTGGTTCTGGTTCCTTGTAATCCTGTAGGTGGACATGGAGATAATCAGTGACGTTAATGATCTTGGTACCTCTACGCAGAACCTGGATAATTCGGGCTTGCCCTATAGTGACTGGTCATAAGGCCGTAAAGCAAAAATTAGAAAATGGGATAGGGCATTGTAGATTATTGTTGCGGTAGGAACTTTGTGTGGTGGAAACGCAGTATTTCCGTTTACCTCCGTAGCCTGTTTTTGCAAAATGCTTTGGGGTAGGTATGATCTCCATGACACAACCGTCTCTTCGATTCAACCCACATTCATCCAATTCTCCCTGTCCCACTGGGTGTGGACATACTGTAATGCCACCCCTCTGCTTGCATCCCATAAGGGAAATTCCATATAATATATTGTTCCTGAGTATGGCAGAGGTTTCAGTTAAATAGTAATGGAGGGAGGTGTTACCCCGTACGACCCCAATATTTTCCAATTGGTAGTGGGCAATTGGCCCTGAGTCCCACGTTACTGTGGGGATCATCAGGACTACCCCCACTCCGGTATCTTTGCCCAATTCACAGTCTGGGATCACTGGATATACTCTGGTGAGTCCTTTCAGTGTACAGTTGTCCAGTGACTCCTTCCTCTCGGCCAGCTGAGCCAAATGTGGGCTGTCAATCCAATCGGGCACCTCCCACCTTTGGATCTGATCGGGATTGTGTCGTATTTGTCCGACCATCCATAAGCCATAAGCATGGCAGAGTTGCCCCTGTCTTAATTTTCTGGCATCTTCCCGTTGTCTATCTATGAGGTGGTTGACGGTTTTGGCATGTGCCTCTAATATCGTAATTCCATCTAATTGTATCTCCATGCCCTCTTCTCCCAGATGGGTCTGATCCTCCTGATTTTTCTCTGCTCTCTTTAGGAGTCCCTTCATTACTCCTTTAAGGTGTTCCATCTTTTCATTCAGACCTTGTATATCTAATGAGTTTATTATGGAGGCACCGGCATTGAATCCGGTAGCAACATCATTAACTATCCCTCTCTTTGTCCTATAAAGTTGATTCTGACCTCGAAATCTGACGGCACCCATGCCATCGGCAGCCTGCTGCACTGCAACCTTACTTAATACACTATACATATTTCTTGCCTGTTCCGTACAATATCCTGTCATTTGCTTCCCTGAGATATTGACCAGGACAGGCACAATCTCAGGTTTAACATTATTGTGCAACGCTTCCCCTGGGCTCGATGTACCCACACACATCCATGTTCCTTTCAACTTTCCTTATCATCTGTTGCCCAATGGGAGGGGCACAAACAATTCAAAAGACACAGCTCTCAGTTACCCCTTCCCCTTTCTGTCTGGTCACGCAGTTAGCACGGTCATCTGTGGAACACCGTACACATACTGCATCTTTGCCTGAATTCACCGTCAGCCATGCATTTAAGTAGGTTTACTCGCCGTTATACACTTCCCATCCAATATGTTGTGCAATGCCCCATAGTTCATATAGTCCAAATTAATACTCCTTTCATTAATCCGTTGTGCATCCATTACCGGGTCTTTGTTCTTCCTGTCCGGATATTAGCATTAGGCCCCACAGCCACTGCAGTTCGGTTCTTTCCCATTCTCCACTAGTGGTTATATCTGTAATTTAATCACACTGCCCTGGTCGTCACCAGGTGTTAGTACTTGTCCATGTTATGTGTATCCTCTGATGAGGGATACATGTCTACCTGTGGGGACCGAACATGTCCTGGGGAATCCAGGAGTTAATTTATATTCTTATCATCTCTACTCTTTCGAAATCATCTATTTGGTCCCATCACGCTCGGGCTTCGATCCCCACAATGCTTGCCCAGTTAGTAGCCCATCTAATAATAATCCAAATGCCTATCAATACTACCATTATTCCCAGCCCCCCCGAGTAGTCCATTCTCAAGTGTATTCTTCCATTCCCGGTATCTCTTTGCGTATCAGGTGCTGTTTATTTCGGAGTCTATCATGTGCTGTTTTCTTTATATACCTTCAGTTGTGACCAATGTTTCCATTGGCCCTTCCCTTTACCATTACTTTGTCTCCCACAACAGGCACCTTTGTCTGTCCCTCTATCATGTTTCTATAGAATCTCCTGCCTCACCTTGTGCAGATGTCTGCACAACTCCTTCAAATATCTTTTAACCCTTTCTCTTGCGGGTCCTATTTCCTCACTACCTGCTATGACATCCCCTAGCAACCTTATTGCCCTGCCTGTCATTATTAAGGTATTTAATTTATCCTGATTATTATAAAGTCATTTTCTCTATTTGTGAGTTGTCTCACTGCACTGGCTGCATTAAACATTTCATGCCATGCTGTTTCTCAAGTCAGTAAACATGTTTGACACCCGTTCATCAGCTGATCTTATCAAAAGAAAAAAATTGCCAGACTTTCAAATGTAGCTCTCATAAAAACTCATATCTCCAAGAGAAAACTAACAATTGCCAGTCTTATGTACACTTTCCTGACTTTCACTGTAAAATTCTAGACTTCTTGGAAATTTCACACTATCTTAATCTGGCTGTTTGAATTCTAATTTCACCATTTGTTTATACCCAGAGTTCCTTTATTAGCTCTTGCATCAGTCAGATCTAATTGACAATTCCTATTAATTATAATTCTATTTCATTTTGAGCCCTGGAGAACCTTTACAATCAATATTCAGAATTCCTTGAAACAGAAATCAAACATTTCCGTTTGATTCCAGGCATCAGTGTATATTGTTTGTGGTTTTTTTTAACCTTAGATGACATTTTAATTCCTTAAATAACTTGCCAAATTACTGGATTTTCAGCATCTCAGATTATTCCAAATTCAAATAACAGTAAATTTCCCTTTGAATGCTTTAAACAACCATTCATATCACTTTAATTTTGTTTATCGATTCCAATTTCGTTTGCCCAGACTTGGTGATATTGCATTTTTTTTAGGAAAGAGAGAAGTATTAGCAACTATTTCTCCTTCTCAAGCACTTTGTCTCATTGATAAAGATAGTTGCAGCAAGGTTAATTTCAGCAAAGCATTCTCCGCTGCGTCGCTTTATGTAACCCTTTTTTATGGAAAAGAACTAAACTCCATTTTAAAATTTATTTGGTATCCTTAGGATTTTCAAACAACAAAATCATTAGTAACATTATGAACTTCAAAGGAAACCATCTCCATCAGGAACGACAGCATTTTAGATTAAACTCCAATTGTTTCCAAACTTTTAGCACCTTTTATACGAGGTTTCTAATCCAAGGAATTTTTTTTATATAACAAAGATGATTCCAAATTCCAATTCACTGCAATAAATATTTGAAAATCAAAACTGCCGATGTTATATGAGTGAGTCCTATGTCCGGAACATGAGACTCCCCCAAAACTGGACATGCTAAACTTTAAAAGTTCATTGTGGTTGCAAATGACATTTCCATCTTTTTTTTCAACTTAACAGGTCAATTAACCTTAACAGTACTAATTTAGTTCAGACTTATTAACTTATAATACTTACTAACTACACACAGAACAGAATAGCACGTGCTTTTTTAAAAAAAGATAGGTTAGTTGCGTCATTTTTCTTCTTTCTTCAGGCGCCTTTTCAAATGAATAATAAAACCAAAAACTAAAGAAAAAGTTATTTAACATTCTTACAACAAAAGACTTAACACCAGCTGCTTCCACAAGTTTTAATCTTTCCCATTATCTCCTTTGCTTATCCCTCTCTCCCTTAAAACAGTATTCAATCTTTTGACATTTGCTACTTAAAAACTGTCAGTAAAACATGTCTTCAAGTTTAGACTGCAAAATAAAGCAATAGCAGAGTTTTCAATTAAAGCAGTGTTTTCAACTTCAAATTGGATTTCTGCCAGACATCGTCAGGCATTCAAGGCTTATCTCTTAGAAAATTGTTCATTGCCTTTTCACAGTTGCAAAATAAACTTTTAAAATCAAAATAAAATGTTAACTTAAAATATAATTCAATTTTATTTCCTATTCCTGGGTGCACAATCTTAAATCTGAAATGAACACATTCAGCAATCACTTTTCTCACCCATTCAATTCCACACAACTTAATATACTCATGCTTTCAACATTAAAGCCAGACAACAAAGCGTTAACGACAGTCAGTTCTGCAGAACACAAGTTTTACAGAACACAAGCTGTACATCACAGACATTCAATTCATTCGTGGACGCTTCCAACATTCTCACAGTCGAATCAAAGACAGTAACTTGTTTTTACTCTAAAACATTGTCTTTATGTCACTCTGCCATAAACATAGTGAATGATTTTCTTCTTTTTGTCACCACTCCCTTTGTTTTGCGGCAGGGTCATGTGGATTCCAAACTGAGTCAATTATCTTTCCTGTTAACTTTTTATGTTTCTCTGCCAGGTGGCAGGTAAGGGACCCCTCCGGTCCCCACTCGAGGTCTATCTTTTCACTGGCCATGATTGGGTAGGATTGGAACCGTTTGAATCGACTCTTAGAGGTCCGCCTTTAACCTAGCGCAACTTGTAGTAGACCGTCCCCTGGCTAATTGTCGGGTCACAAGTCTGTCCGTATTTCATACAACAAGTTTATGATATATATACGCATACATATATTCCCAACCCTCCTTGACAGGGCTAACGTCGCTTAACGAACTACCTACCACCGTTTGACCATTGTTCAGATCCTGTTCACAAACTTGGCATTCGTTGGTCGCGAAACACCACCCGGCCCCGGGATAAGCTTTAAAGATACTCACCCGGTATTCCTGATGGCATTAACGACCGACGAATCCTGTTCTCAAGTTCGGGATCAGGCTTCAGCCAACTCCCCCTTGCCCCCTTCGGGGTTACAGAAGAGTTGACTTACACCTGATCCTGCCGACTACGCCAATTGTTAGTGGGAATGAAGCTAGAAGAATCACTCAACACTCAGGTCTGCTCCAATGTCAAACAGTTTATTTAGTTACGCCAGCGGGCAGAAGGTCACTGGGCTGTCCAGATGCCTCCCCACTGAGCAAAAGAAAATCATCCATACTTATACATTTTCAAACAGTTATTCAGCCCATCCCGGCCGGACATTGTCCAATCATAACGGTTATCGATTATATACATTGATTATTAGAGCCACTAGAAGCGGTTACTAGGCATAAAGGGGCTGCATGACCGCCCCATACACAGATAGGGGATTACTCATGATGTTTTCCATACCCCCTTATCTTCACCTCATTACCGCCCCATACACAGATAGGGGATTACTCATGATGTTTTCCATACCCCCTTATCTTCACCTCGTTACCGGCCCATACACAGATAGGGGATTACTCATAATGTTTTCACCTCGTTACAGGCTAGCACCTTTGTCAGCATTCCACAAGGGCGTCTGCTCTTCATTTTAATTAGCCTTTTGTTTGAGATCGGATTACTCAGCTCCTGTGGAATGTGGTCAAGTTAACTGAGCCCCATGGTGCTGTGCAACCTCCTCACTGTTCACTAATATTATATGTTACTGGTTACTCAAATAATATTTAAACATTATGGTATTTACAGCAGGTGCCTCTGCGCTTGGGAATACCCTACAACGCCGTCATAACCTCAGCCTGTTTTAGTGAATATTCCACTTCATTATATCTGAACTGAGTAAATAACTTAATGGAACCAGTTATTTACCGATTGAATTGGTTGTTTCACTTTGTTTGCTTTCCAAACCCTTCAGGACGTGCCTCCCCTCCTGTTCCCAAATTTCATTTTCTTTATCTCCCTCCAATTCGCTCAGTGTTTCAGTCTCCCTCGGCCCCTTCCTCCTGATCTGAAGTCTCAAACTCACCTCAGCAGCTCTCGTTTTGAGTTCAGCCCCTGTTGTCTCCCTTAACCATTAAAACAAAAGCAGCTCCCCTGTCCCGTCACTTTCTCAGCCATTGGTCTGGAGGCTAAACTGGATTTAAACCATTGGATCCTTGTTTGAGGAAAAAGAACCTCCCTCTCTTCCACACTGGCACGGTGCCATCTCACAGCCCTTCCACTGTATCCAGTGTTCATTTTATTTCACATTTCTTTTTACAAAACAATTTCCCAATCAATTATTGATTACTGTGTTCAAAACCATTCTTTGCCCAAACGTGCTTGATGCTGCAACAAAGCTGGAAATTTCACACCATATCCTGTCAAACTGCTGTTTTAGTTTCAGGTCTGATCAGTAATTTTTCGGTTTCCCTTTCTATCTCTTTCAGTTAACCTGGTGGCGATTGTGATCCTGTTCCGAGGAAAGTGCGGTCTCTCGAAATGTATCACCGTCTACCTGGTGGGAATGGCAGTTGCTGATCTCCTGGTCGTTATCACAGATCCCACATTGAACTGGCTTCACGTGATGTACTTCCCAGAATCATTCCTATCCCTTTTTCCCATCTGTAGTTCAATTACGTTCCTGATTTTTGCAACCACAATGAGTTCTGTCTGGCTGACAGTCACTTTCACCTTTGATCGATTCGTAACGATTTGTTGTGAGAAGCTGAAGACAAAATATTGCACTGAGAAAACCGCAGCTCTGGTTATCGGAACAGTGAGTGCGCTGTGCTCTTTAGAAAGTGTTCCCTGGTACTTTATATATCAACCTGAATTTATAATTGATACAGTTCCGTGGGGATGCATCATTAAACAGAGCTATTATTCTTCCCCTGCATGGGCGGCGTTTGAGTTGTTTCATCGCATTTTAACTCCTTGTGTCCCGTTCTTTCTGATTTTGCTGCTCAATGTTCTGACGGTCAGACGTATTTTAGCCGCCAGTAGGATCCGCAGGGGACTCCGGGGCCTCAGCAGTGGTGAGAATCACAATGACCCAGTGATGGAGAATCGAAAGAAATCCATCATTTTACTGTTCAGTATATCTGGCAATTTTGTACTGTTATGGGTGACACAGGTTGTATTTTACATCTATCAGCGAATTACAAAACAATATCCTTCCTCCGCCAATGACCCTCTTTATATCACAGAAGAAACAGCAGCAATGCTGCAGGTTCTCAGTTCTTGCACCAACACGTGTATTTACGCTGTGACCCAGACGAAATTCAGAGAGGAGCTGAAGAAGGTCCTGAAATACCCACTCATTCTAATTGTTAAATTAACGAAATCATAGAAAAAGTGACGGTTTCGAACTTCTTATACTAAAGTCCAGCCCAGATTCCACAGCCTAAACGACGGAGTGGGGGGGAGGGGGAGGAGGGGGGTAATTTTCTATCCACAGTATAGAACGCTGAGATGATTTTAAACTTAATTTTGTAATGTTTTATCAAACATCGGACCTAATGAAGCTGGTTATCTTTGCAGAAGACGCATAAATTGTTTCTCAAAAATGGCAGTGCGAATGAGCACATCTGAACATTAGCGGAAGTAGCTCTCAATCAAAGCAGCTTGTGTTAGCTTGATGACAGGGTAACAGGGTGGTGTGCTGGTAATGTCACTGAGCTAATAATCCAGAGGCCCATGCTAATGTTTTGGCAACACAAGTTAAAATCATTTCATAGCCGCTGATGGAAATCAAAGTCAATTATTTAATACAAATCAGGAATTGAAAGCTGATCTCAGTAATAGTGCCATGAAAAATAAAGTGAAATGGTCGAGCAATGTCCTTGTGGAAGAGACCTGGCCTACATTTGACTCTACTCACGCAGGTTGACAAACAGAGAGAGATGGAGGGAGACTAAAAGGGAGGAACCAAGAGAGAGGGAGTTACATAAATAGGGAGGGAGAGACAGAGATACAAGGAGATGCATTGGAACAGACATGACAAAAGGAGAGACAGAGGGAGAATGAGACAAGTTGTAACAACCAGTAACAATCCCCGTTCTCTGCGCAGTTCAGTGTTGGGAGTTTAGTGTGAGTCTTTTAGGGTCGAGTGTTGGAACTGTCATCTGCAAACGCCCATTAATGCTAAATCAATTGTTCAATTCTAAATCTAAATTTGACCTTACCTAATGCCTTTTGGAAATGGAAACATTCTTCTGTCACTCTCTGTCCCTTACTCACTCTTCTTTTCTGTGCGTGTATCTATATGTGTCTGTGTGTGCGTCGATCTGTGTTTGTATCTCTGCCTGTTTCTCTCTGCTCTCGTAGAACTGCAGTAAAACTCCACATGTTTGCCATTTTATGTCAGCTGATTTTGATGACACCACAACAGCAGAAGCGGCACTTCCTTATGCATGCTGGTAAGAAAACCATATCCCGCTATTCAATGTTATATTCGGAATGTTTTGTATATTGTAATTGATTAATCCCTAATAACTGATCAAATCTGACATTGATTACTGCTTTACGGTTTCTATTTTTACTTCTCTCCCAGGGCTGATTAAAAACAGTGATATTAGTGTCGAGGGGAGTTCGTGTCCACCTCAGTGTTTGGAAAATATCAAATCCTGATCCCACACCCAGCAGAGTATATTATAGGATGTGACGCTGAAAATGCTGTTACACTCAGTACGCATGGTAACTTCCTGCTGCAATAAGATGTTGTAATATATCTTCAGATAACTGTCATACCACAGGGGCAAAATTTCACAGCGTCAACATTCTGACCAAACACTAAAGCATTCCAGAAAGCGAGGCTCACAAATTCAACACAAGTTTCCTTTCTGAGTCTCTGTGGTCTGTTCTGATTTGCTGTTGGGTGGTATCAGCCTAAATTTTGTGCTCTGACCTGAACCCACTTTATATCTCAGAGGCAAGATTACTACCCACTGAGCCACAGCTGTCTCCAATGTTCCCAAGAAAATGTGGTTGCTGTGCGCGGCCATATTTGTTTTTGTTCTGTATGTGGTCCTTTTAAATTTTAAGGTAATATTTGCAGACATGTGTAATTTATCACGGAGCAGGACCTGCGTGTATACCTTCCAGGTTGCTGCACATAGCTTTGTGGGAACATTGACCGACACTGCCCATCCAAGTCTCTTCCTGGTTCTCTCTGTTATTCTCTCTCCATGGCTATCCCTGTTCTTTTTCACTGTTGCTCTCTACATCTGGATGGAGGAGGAGAAAGACACGCACATCTCGAGGTCGATTGGCTTTGTATCTAGCCCCACACTGTACCTGTCCTGGGTGTGTGATAGAACAGAGAATACAGAGATTTACTCGGCAGCTGATTCATTTCGTAAACCTCTCGGTCACATTACCTCTCATTCCTTTTTGAAAACGCTCCCTGAAACTAATCTCTTTGACAAAGTTTTTGGTCACGTCTCCTAATATCTCCTTGTGTAGCACTGAGCCAAATTTACATTTTATTTTATTCGTTCCTGGGACGTGCGTGTCGCTGGCCATCATTAATTGTCCTTTGAGAGGGTGGTGGTGAGGCACTTCCTTGAACAGCTACAGTCCATGTGGTGTAGGTAAACCCACTGTGCTGTTAGGAAGGACGTTCCAGGATTTTGCCACAGCGACAGTGAAGGAATGGCGATATAGTTACAAGTCAGGATGGTGACTTTCGTTGTTGTATGCGGCCGATGCATTCAGTGTGCAGTCCCTTCAAATTTTAATTAATATTTTTAGCATGTTTAGATGTCAAGTTTATCCTCCAATCTGCCTGTCTCTGCCCGTCTCTCCCTCCATCTCTCTCCTTGTATCTCTGATGAAGTCCAATATCACATATGTTTTGCTAATTACTCTCCCGATATGTCCTGCCGACTTCAAAGATTCGTGAACCTCCAGGTCGCTCTGCACGTGCACACTCTTGTGAACGGTGCCATAGTATAATCAAACAAAATCTATATGGTTTCACGACAGGGAAATAGTGTCTTTTGCGGATGTGACGAGTGGCTAAATAAAGAGGAACTTGTGGATGTTTTCAACTTGCATTTCGAAAAGGCGCCACACAAAAGGTTAAAATGATATATAAGGGCTCATGGAGCTGTGGATATTATATTAGCATGGATGCAGTATTCGTTAATGGACAGAAAGCAAAGAGTAGGGATAAAAAAGGCATTTTCAAGTTGGAAGACTGTGGCTAGTAGAGTGCGACAAGGATTAGTGCTGGGGCCTCAGATATTTGTTCTGAACATATTTGTTCTGAGCCCTCACAAACTCTCATTGACTTTCGCGATCCCTCGGCCACTCTTTGTCGCTCTCTCGGTCCACCTCTCTGTGAACTTCTTCCTAATTCCTCACTCAGAAACTCAGTAACAAAACACACTCACAACACTAGCCATTCAGTCATTTAAGCGGATTTTGCAAACGTCTGACAGCCATTTAAGGGTTGTTCTCGGTGGCCATGTTCTGTTACCACAGCACTGGCATATTTATTTCAGAGACTGACTCCTCATTAATGTACGATTAGTGCTTAAAACGTGACAGACACACAGGCATGAAGACACTGAGTCACGCAGTAAAGACAGGAGTGAATCATTCCCTGGTATCCATTGTGTACGGTACATGTACAGGAGCTGACATTGTATTAAGTGCATTCACGGGATCTGGGCATCACTGGAAAGACCAGCATTTGTTGCTTAATTTCCATTAGAATGTGGTGATGAGCTGCTAATCTCATCGAGCATCCTTGTTATAACCACAAAAATTCAATCAAGTTTGTCTGACACGTTCTTCACTTAACAAATCCAAGGTGACTGCGCTTGATTAATCTGCACCTTTCTAAATGAAGATTCATATTGTTTACCATAATCTTTCTCAATCTTTTTCCTTCCACTGAGGTTAGGCTGAGTGGCCTGTAATTACACCGTCTATACCTGTCTTCTTTTTTAATCAACAGTACAACAGTGGCAGTCCTCCAGTCCTCTGGCACCATGCGTGCAACCAGAGAAGATTGGAAAATGATGGTCACTGCCTCTACTGTTGGTGAATTGTCAGCTTTCAAGGATAGGAAACCCCTTAATATTTCCTCTTCCACTGTTTATAGCATCCAATATTTCAAACCCCACCTCCTTGACTACGATGTCTGCATCGTACCATCTTTTGTGAAGACTGATGTAAAATATTCACTAAGAACAATGCCCATATCTTCCGCCTCCACAGGTTCGAAGAAGAGGCGAGGTGATATAAACTCGAGGGTTCAATTCTAAAGGATGTGAAGGAACAGAGAGATCTGGGAGGGACGGGTATATGTGTTTAGTTATTCATTTATTTCATGGGATGTGGGCGTCGCAGGCCAGCATTTATTACCCATCTCTAAAAGCCCTTGTGAAGCTGCTGGTGAGCTGCTTTTTTTAACCACTGCAGTCCATGTGTGTGGGTATACCCACGGTGCTATTAGGAAGGGAGTTCCAGGATTTTGACCCAGAGACAGTGAAGGACAGGTGATATAGTTCCAAGTGAGGATTTCCTGTGGCTTTGTGGGGCACTTGCAGTTGATGGTGTTCCCACGCATCTGCTGGCCTTATCGTTTTCGGTGGTAGAGGTCGCGTGTTTGGAAGGTGCTGCCTGAGTATCGTTGATGTGTTGCTTCAGTGCATCTCTTAGATGGTAAATACTGCTGCCAAATGTGCATCTGTGGTGGAGAGAGTGAAAGCTTATCGATGGGGTGTCAATCAAGAGGACTGCTTTGTCCTGTATGGTGTCGAGGTTCTTGAGTGTTTTTAGAACTGCACCCATCCAGGCAAGTGAAGAGTATTCCATAACACCCCTGTCTTGGGCCTTGTAAATTGTGGACAGACTTTGGGGAGTCAGGAGGTGAATTACTCGCCACCGGATTCCGAGTTTCTGACCTGCTCTTGTAGCCAAGGCATTTCTATGGATGCCCCAGTTCAGTTTCTAGTCAATGCTAGCCCCTACGCTGTTGATAGTGGGGGTATCAGTGATCGTAATGACGTTGAATGTCAAGAAGAGATGGTTATATTCTCTGGTGTTGGAGATGGACATTGCCTGGCACTTGTCTGTGTGAATGTTACTTGCACACATCATTGAAGGAGGCAGTGCAGGTTGGGAAAGTCGTTGAAAAACCAGACTGGATCCTGGGCTTTATAAATAGGGGGAGGCGGGGAGTACAAAAGCAAGGAGATTTGGATGAGCCGTTGTAAAAGTCTGGTTCGGCCTCACTGGAGTACTGTGTCCAATTCTGGGCACGTCATTTTGCACGGAAGTGAAGGCTGCAGAGTGGGTGCAGAGCAGATTGACAGGAATATTTCCATGAATCAAGGACTTCTGCTACGTGGATAGATTAGAGATTCTGGGGTTGTTTTCCTCAGAGAAGAGGTAAAGGAGTTTTTACCGAGGTCTTCAAAAGCATATACATACTCCATAGCCTCTCTGTGCCCTCTTCACAGGTTACTGTCCCAACTGAATTTGTGTTATCACTCTGGAAACTGCCCCACGGACAGAAACTTTCCTCCCATATACTTACACCTGGAAACTCCTAGCCCAGAAACATCCACCCCCTCCCGCACACTCCCCCACACAGGAAACTCACATGCTACGATAACAACCCCCACCCCCGCCCGAGACTCCCGCCCCCACCCCCCCCCGGACACTGCCCCACAAAATAAAACAAAAAATCTCCCACCCGAAAATCCCTCTCCCGCCAAATTTCGCAACAAGCCCTGCGAATTTCCCCCGGGAATCTACCCCACCCCTTCAAATTTCATCCCCTCGCCCCCTGAAAGCTTCAGTATAACAGGGACACCAGCTGATGGAGATGGTGACAGGGGCAGTAACTACAGTGAGACAGGGACACCAGCAGATGGAGATGGTGAAAGGCCAGATAACTGCAGTGAGACAGGGACACCAGCAGATGAAGGTGGTGAGTGGGGAACAATACCTGCAGAGAGGCAGGGAAACCATCAGATGGAGTTGGTAAGGGGGGCAGTAACTGTAGTGATACAGGAACACCAGCAGATGGAGATAGTGAGACAGGCAGAAACTGCAGTGAGACAGGGACAACAGCAAATGGAGATGGTGAGAGGGGGACAGTAAGGGCAGTGAGTGAGGTACTCCAGCAGATGGCGATGGTGTCAGGGGGACTGTAACTGCTGTGAAACAGGGACATCAGCAGATGGAGATGGTGAGAAGGTTACAGTAACTGCAGTGAGACAGGGACACCAGCAGATGGTGATGCTGAGGGGGTGACAGTAACTGCAGTGAGAAAGGAACACCAGCAAATTGAGATGCTGATCCATTGCTGATGGGGAGATTCTGTGTTACTGAGAGTTTGAAAGTTGCCAAAAGTTTGAGGAATTTACTCTATGGAAACTTGAGATGGCTAATAAAATAATTCCAATGCAATTTGTGTATAATGTCTATTTTCCAACTATATAAACACTTGTAACATTAAACTTGTTCCTGTTTGGAAAATTATTTTGAATGATGATTGGTAATGCATGAATACAACAGCATCAAATAAAGTTCAAACTGTCATTTACAAACGAAAGCTGTGTTGACTTCTTTATCACCAAATGAATGACATCTCTCTCTCTCATGACATCTCTCTCTCACTTCTCTTTCTGTGTTGCCATTTTCCTTACTATAAATAAGAGGAATTGAAGTTTTGATCCAACTATCTTTTGAAAGTTAAGATTGAATCGGCTTGTGGAAGACACTTAATTCCAGACCATGAAAGCTCCCTGCCTTTTTGTTTCTCTCTTCATGTTGGCTGCAGATCCGAAATTGCATATTCCCCTTCAATCTGCGCTGCCTGGTTCCTGACCCCCCCAGTTGTTATTGAAAAAGTCTCTCCTCATGTCTCCAAACTAAGGGAAAGACTT
Organism: Heterodontus francisci; assembly: GCF_036365525.1. NCBI lineage: Eukaryota > Metazoa > Chordata > Chondrichthyes > Heterodontiformes > Heterodontidae > Heterodontus > Heterodontus francisci. Next base: position 41,905,013 of record NC_090391.1, read on the forward strand.
TGAATTCAGGTTATTTCTCTAGAGCAGCAGCTGCAGAGTCGCTGATTGCTCCTGAATGTGGACAAGCAATGATCAAAAATCCCTCTGAAACTCCAAGCAGAGGAGAGGAAAGAAAGTCAGGATGGAAAGTGAGACAGGTGACACTTCATTGCAACAGCAAAAAATGTTTGTCAGAATGTGGAGGTCGTTATCGCTGAGCTTTATATAAACTGCAGGTAAAATGTGGAAGATCTTTAATGCAATTTGTGTTAAATGGCCATTTTCCAAATTTGTAAACCCTTGTAACATTAAACTGTTAAATGGTAAGAACGTTTTTCTTCCCAATGATTACAGGCGAATGCATAAATACAGCAGCATCAAACAAGGTATGCACAATCATTAACAGTATATCTGTAGATATGGAACATAACTGTTGCGTGAAATGTCACCAGTTGTAAACATTCTCTTGCATGTATCACTTACCTAGCTCTAGTTTCAGTTTGGCAGACAACTTGAACTGATAATCCAAATAAAACTGTCTGTCCTCAAACTGCAGTCAAACAAACCTCTCAAGCAAAAACTCTGCGAGAATTTCAAGGCAACTTCAATGAGACATTTTCAGTTATTTTCTGCACTTTCTGTAAACTAGAGGCGAATCGTGAATAACATTTACTTCAATTTGTGTTAAATATCCATGATCCAAACTGGCCGCACCAGGTTTGAATTTACAGCAGCTTTTAGAACATAGAACATAGAACATAGAACAGTACAGCACAGTACAGGCCCTTCGGCCCACGATGTTGTGCCGAACCTTTAAACAACTCTAAGATTAAACTAACTACCTACCCTTCATTCTACTATCATCCATGTACCTGCCCAAGAGTCGCTTCAATGACCCTAATGTAGCTGCTTCTACTACCACCGCTGGCAGCGCATTCCATGCACCCACCACTCTCTGTGTAAAGAACCTACCTCTGACATCTCCCCGAAACCTTCCTCCAATCACCTTAAAATTATGCCCCCTGGTGATAGCCCTTTCCATCCTGGGAAAAAGTCTCTGGCTATCCACTCTATCTATGCTTCTCACCAACATCCATCCCTCTATCAAGTCACCTCTCCTCCGTCTTCGCTCCAATGAGAAAAGCCCTTGCTCCCTCAATCTTTCTTGGTAGGACATGCCCACCAGTCCAGGCAGCATCCTTGGAAATCTCCTCTGCACCCTCTCTAAAGCTTTCACATCCTTCCTATAATGAGGCGACCAGAACTGAACACAATATTCCAAGTGTGGTCTATGGAGCTGTTATAGAGCTGCAGCATAACCTCGCGGCTCTTAAACTCAATCCCCCTGTTAATGAAAGCCAACACACCTTCTTAACAACCCTATCAACTTGGGTGGCAACTTTGAGCGATCTATGGACATGGACACCAAGATCCCTCTGTTCCTCCACACTGCCAAGAATTCTGTCTTTCAGCCTGTATTCTGCATTCAAATTCGACCTTCCAAAATGAATCACTTCACACTTTTCCAGGTTGAACTCCATCTGCCACTTCTCAGCCCAGCTCTGCATCCTGTCAATGTCCCGTTGCAACGTACAACAGTCTTCCACACTATCCACAACTCCAGCAACCTTGGTGTCATCGGCAAACTTGCTAACCTAGCCTTCCACTTCCTCATCCAAGTCATTTATAAAAATCACAAAGATCAGAGGTCCCAGAACAGATCCTTGTGGAACACCGCTGGTCACCGAGCTCCATGCTGAATACTTTCCATCTACTACCTACTATCTACTTTCCTCTGACTTCTATGGGCCAACCAATTTTGTATCCAGACAGCCAACTTTCCCTGAATCCCATGCTTCCTTACTTTCTGAATGAGCCTACCATGGGGAAACTTATCAAACGCCTTGCTAAAATCCATATATACCACATGCACTGCTCTTCCTTCATCAATGTGTTTTGTCACATCTTCAAAGAATTCAATAACGCTTGTGAGGCATGACCTGCCCCTGACAAAGCCATGCTGACTGTCTCTAATCAAACCATGCTTTTCCAAATAATCATAAATGCTGTCTCTCAGAATCCTCTCCAATAGTTTGCCCACTATCGACGTAAGACTGACTGGTCTATAATTCCCAGGGTTATCCCTATTCCCTTTCTTGAACAAGGGAACAACATTTGCCACCCTCAAATCATCCGGTACTACTGCAGTGGACAGTGAGGACGCAAACATCATTGCCAAAGGCGCAGCAATCTCTTCCCTCGCTTCCCGTAATATCCTTGGGTATATCCCGTCTGGCTGCGGGGACTTATCTGTCCTCATATCATTCAAAATTTCCAGCACATCCTCCCTCTTAACCTCAACCTGTTCCAGCATATCAGCCTGTTCCACGCTGTCCTCACAAACGACCTGGTCCCTCTCAATAGTGAATACTGAAGCAAAGTATTCATTTAGGACCTCCCCTACCTCCTCCGACTCCAGGCACAAGTTCCCTCCAAAATCCCTGATCGGCCCTACCCTCACTCTGGCCATCCACTTGTTCCTCATGTAAGTGTAGAATGCCTTGGGATTTTCCTTAATCCTACCCGCCAAGACGTTTTCATATCCCCTTCAAGCTCTCCTAAGTCTATTCTTCAGTTCCTTCCTGGCTACCCTGTAACCCACTAGAGCCCTGACTGATCCTTGCTTCCTCAACCTTAAGTAAGCTTCCTTCTGCCTCTTGACCAGCTGTCCCACATCTCTTGTCATCCAAGGTTCCTTCACCCTACCATCCCTCCCCTGCCTCATCGGGATAAACCTATCCAGCAGTCGCAGCAAGTGCTCCCAAAACAACCTCCACATTTCTGTCGTGCATTTCCCTGAGAACATCTGTTCCCAATTTATGCTCCCCAGTTCCTGCCTAATAGCATTGTAATTCCCCCTCCCCCAATTACATATTTTCCCATCCCGTCTGCTCCTGTCCCTCTCCACTGTTCATGAGATTTTGGGGGAGGGAGAGAGACATGCAAAGAGGTATGACTGGTATATCCTTCCCTCCCCCATTACGTGTTTATACAGAGACTCACCTTGGACTATCCCACACCTGGGAGGAAGTGTCCAGATAGAGGACGCTGAGATCGGGTTGGATGAACTGTTCTTTGGGTAGACTGGGTGTTTGAGTGACAGGTTCTGGGGATGTAATAGGACAACATAAGCCACCATTCTTTCTTTCCATGCGGCCAGTGTCTGAATGTGAGTTTCTGTGTCTCATTCTCTGTATCTCTATGCCCAAGTGAATCGCAAGCCGATTACCGTGTATGTGTGAGTGTGAGAGAGAGGGGAGAGAGAGTGCAGCATGAATTCTCCTCTCGCTTGTCCAGTCCTGACCCTTCTCCTCAATTCCAACTACAATGCCTCTGGTCCAGGATATTTGCCCAGGGAAGATCTGATGGAGTGAAGGTGTTCGAGTTTAATGCTGGAACGCAGACCGTGTGGGATGGTGAGTATCACACTGTTATTGTCTATCTCTGCCTTTCTCCCTCCGTCTGCCCCAATCTATCTCTGCCCCAATCTCTCTCTGTCCCTCTTATTGTCTCTTCTTTAATATCTCTCTCAATCTTTCTCTCACTCATTGCGTTTCTCTGTGTGATTCGATGTGTGTCTTACTCTCTCACTAGTTTTCTCTCTTTCTCTCTGTTACCTGCAATTTCTTTTTTTCTCTGTATTTTTCCCTCCGTTTTATTCACCACTTCTTTCCTGTCTTTTCTCTTTATTATCTTTTATTTCTGTCCTTTCTCTATTTCTCTTCTGTCTTTTTTCAATTTCTCTTCCGTCTGTTCTCTACTTCTCTGGCTTTCAGTCTGTACTCTATCTCTCTGACTTTTTTCTTCTCTCTTCTCTATTTCTCTGTCTTTATCTGTCTCATTCTCCACTTTCTTTCTCTTTCTTTGGCTCTTTCTGGCTTCCTCTATTTGGCTGTGGCGTTTTCTTTCTTTCTGTGTCTTCCGCCCCCCTCTGGCAATCCCACCAACGAATTCTGCACCCCCGCCCCCACCCCCCGCAAATTTCTACCCACTGCAAATCCCACTGTGAACGGACCCCCATCTATTTACACACTTTGAACAGATTCCCATATAATTATCCCCTGTGAACAGACCACTATCTAATTTCACCCTGTGAACCGACCCCCATGCAATCATCCCCCATGAACAAACCCCTCTAAACTTCCCCCTGCATACAGACCCCCATCTAATTACAACCTGTGAACAGGCCCCCCCCCATTTACCCCCGTGAATAGAACCCGATCTAATTAACCCCTGTGAACAGACACTCATCTAATTACACCTTGTGAACAGAAACACATCTTAATAACACCTGTGAACAGACCCCCATCTAAGTACACATCTGTGAACAGACCCCCATCTATTTACCCCCTTGAACAGACCACACATATAATTACCACCGTAAACAGGCACACATATAATTAGCCCCCATGAACAGACTCCTATCTAATTACCCCCATGAAAAGTCATGCATCTAATTACCCCCTGTGAACCGACCCCCAGGCAATTATCCCCGATGAACAAAGGAGCGGGAGCTTTAAAAGAGAGCTTGGGGTGCGAGGCCCTCACTTACCTGAAGACAGGAGCGGCGGCGGCTGGCGGACCTGGGCGGATGCTGATCTGGAGCGGGAGCTGCAAAAAAGAGCATGGGGCTCGAGGCCGTCACTTACCTGAAGACAGTAGGGGCGCGCGCTGAGACTCGCAAAATAACTTAGTGACATCACGAGAAATCAACAAGGTGATTGGTTGGGTGAATAGCTGCTGTTAATTCATTTAAGTAGATTTTAAAAAAGAGGAAAGTTTTTTTGTTGAAAAAAAACTCTGGTGAAAAGGTGAGTACTACTAAAGTGTTTTGTTAATTCAGTGTAACTTATTAAGGACTAGATTTTAGTGTGTAGAACAAGGCCCCTAGTGTAACTAGCTTTTTTAGTTAAGGGAGTACCTAATTAATCTAAGGGTAAGTCATGGCAGGAGAGCTCAGCCCCGTGATGTGTTCCTCCTGCGCTATGTGGGAAATCAGGGATGCTTCTTGTGTCCCTGAAGAGCAAGTGTACAGGAGGAGTATCCATCTGCAGCTACTGGCTACCGGCATTACGGAGCTGGAGCTGCGTGTGAATTCACTGTGGAGCACCCGCGATGCTGAAGACGTCGTGGATAGCAGGTTTAGTGAAGTGATCGCACCGCAGGTAATGGCAGGGCCGGCAGTAAAGGGATGGGTGACCACCAGACAGAGTAGTAGGCACAGGCAGGTAGTGTAGGACTCCCCTGTGTCCATCCCCCCTTTCAAACATACATACCGCTTTGGATACTGTTGGGGGGGGTGCTGACCTCCCAGGGGAAAGCAGCAACAGCCAAATTCGTGGCAACACGGAGGGCTCTGCTGCACAGCAGGGGGAGAAAAGGGGTGGAAGAGCTATTGTGATAGGGTATTCTATCGTAAGGAGTGCAGATAGGCGCCTGTGGCCGAAGACGAGGCCCCAGGATGGTATGTTGCCTCCCTGGTGCTGAGGTCAAGGATATCTTGGAGCAACTGCAGGACATTCTGATGGGGGAGGGTGAACGGTCAGACGTCGTGATAGACATTGGTACCGAAGACACAGGTAGAAAGAGGGATGAGGTCCTGCAACAAGAATATAGGGAGCTAGGTAGATTCAAAAGTGGGACTCAAAGGTTGGAATCTCTGGATTACTCCCTGTGCCACGTGCTAGCGAGTATAGGAATAGGAGAATAGAGCAGATAAATGCGTGGCTCAGGAGATGGCGTAGGAGGGAGGGTTTTAGGTTCCTGGATCACTGGGTCTGCTTGTGGCAAATGTGGGACCTGTACAAGTTGGAAGGGTAGCACCTGAACCGGAACAGGACCAACGCCCTTGCTGGGAGGTTTGCTAGTGCAGTTGGGGGTGGGGCGGGGGGGTAACCTAATTTGGCAGGGGATGGGATGCAGAGTGGAGGTACAGTAGGGGGTCAGGCACAGCCAAATATAAAAGAGAAACTGAATCAGTCTGGAAGGCAAAACAAATATAGACCTGTTAAGGCACAAGTGAAAAGTGCAAGGCTGGATTTCATATACTTTAATGCAAGGAGTCTTCCTAATAAGGCAGATGAATTCAGGGTATTGATTAGCACATGGAATTATGATATTATTGCTATCATAGAGACATGGCTGAAGGAGTGGCAGGACTGGTAGCTCAATATTCCAGGGTATGGAATCTTCAGGCTTGATAGGGAGGGGATAAAAGAGGAGGTGGTCAAATAGTCAATTACTACTGTAAGGATAGATTTTTTTTTTTAGATTAGAGATACAGCACTGATACTGACCCTTCGGCCCACCGAGTCTGTGCCGAACATCAACCACCCATTTATACTAATCCTACACTAATCCCATATTCCTACCAAACATCCCCACCTGACCCTACATTTCCCTACCACCTACCTATACTAGTGACAATTTATAATGGCCAGTTTACCTATCAACCTGCAAGTCTTTTGGCTTGTGGGAGGAAACCGGAGCACCCGGAGAAAACCCACGCAGACACAGGGTGATATCTTAGAAGGTTCCTCAAATGAGGCCATATGACTAAAAGTTAAGAACAAAAGGGGGCAATCACTTGACTGGGCGTGTACTATAGGCCTCCAGTAATGGAGAGATAGAGGAACAGATATGTAGGCAAATCTCAGAGAGGTGTAATAATAACACGGTAACAATAGTAGGGGATTTCCACTTACCTAATATCAACTGGGATAGTCTTAGTGCAAAAGGCTTAAAGGGGGAGGAATTCTTAAAATGCATACAGGAGAGCTTTTTGAGCCAGTAGGTAGAAAGTCATACAAGAGAAGGGACAGTACTGGACCTTATCCTAGGGAATGAAGCTGGACAAATGGTAGAAGTATCAATGAGAGAGCATTTCGGGCAGAGTGACCATAACTCTATAACATTCAAAGTAGTTATGGAAAAGGACAAAGAAGGGCCAGAAATAAAGGTACTGAATTGGGGGAAGGCCGATTTCAATTTGATAAAACAGGACGCGGCCAAACTGGACTGGGAGCAGCTACTTATCAGAAAGTCTACATCAGGACAACAGGAGGCATTCAAAGAGAAAATAGTGAGAGTTCAGAGCCAACATGTTCCCATTAAGATGAAGGGTAGGACCTACAGGTCCAGGGAATCCTGGATGTCAAGGGATTATTGAGTATTAGATCAGGGGGAAAAAAGAGGCTTATGGCAGATCCAGAGCACTGAAAACAGGAGAGGCATTAGAGGGGTGTTAGAAAGTGAAGGGGGGTACTCAAAAAAGTAAGTAGGAGAGCGAGGAGGGGACATGAAAAAACATTGGCAGTCAATAAAGGAAAATTCTAAGGCATTTTATAAGTATATTAAGGGCAAGAGGATAACCAGGGAAAGAGTAGGGCCCATTAGGGACCAAAGTGGAAATCTGTATTTGGAGCCGAAGGACATTGGTGAGGTATTAAATGATTACTTTTCATCTGTTTTCACTGTGGAGAACGACAATATAGGTGCAGAGATCAGGGACGGGGATTGTGATATACTGGACCATATTAACATTGAAAGGGAGGCAGTATTAGATGCTTTAGCGGGCTTAAAAGTGGATAAATCGCCAGGCCCAGATGAGATGTATCCCAGGCTGCTGTGTGAGGCAAGGGAGGTGATCGCAGGGGAACTGACACAAATTTTCAGATCCTCTCTGGCCATGGGAGAGGTGCAAGAGAACTGGAGTACAGCGAATCTGGTACCATTACTCAAGAAGTGTAGCAGGGATAGAGCAGGTAATTCCAGGCCGGTGAGTCTAACATCAGTGGTTGGGAAACTATTGGAAAAAAATTATGAAGGACAGGCTTAATCTCCACTTGGAGAAGCAGGGAATAATCAGGGATAGTCAGCACGGCTTTGTCAGGGGATGATCGTGTCTAACTAACTTGATTGAATTTTTCGAGGAGGTGACTAGATGTGTAGATGAGGGTAAAGCAGTTGACGTAGTCTACATGGAATTCATTAAGGCTTTCGTTAAAATTCCGCATGGGAGATTGGTTAAGAAGGTAAGAGCCCGTGGGATCCAGGATAATTTGGCAATTTGGGTCCAAAATAGGCTTAGTGGCAGGAAACAGAGGGTGATGGTCGAGGGTTGTTATTACGAGTGCTGGGACCCTTGCTGTTTGTCGTGTATATTAATGAGTTAGTGGTGAATATTCTTTCTTTTCTTTTGGGCCTCCTTATCTCGAGAGACAGTGGATACGCGCCTGGAGGTGGTCAGTGGTTTGTGAAGCAGCGCCTGGAGTGGCTATAAAGGCCAATTCTGGAGTGACAGGCTCTTCCACAGGTGCTGCAGAGAAATTTGTTTGTTGGGGCTGTTGCACAGTAGGCTCTCCCCTTGCGCCTCTGTCTTTTTTCCTGCCAACTACTAAGTCTCTTCGACTCGCCACAATTTAGCCCTGTCTTTATGGCTGCCCGCCAGCTCTGGCGAATGCTGGCAACTGACTCCCACGACTTGTGATCAATGTCACACGATTTCATGTCGCGTTTGCAGACGTCTTTATAACGGAGACATGGACGGCCGGTGGGTCTGATACCAGTGGCGAGCTCGCTGTGCAATGTGTCTTTGGGGATCCTGCCATCTTCCATGCGGCTCACATGGCCAAGCCATCTCAAGCGCCGCTGACTCAGTAGTGTGTATAAGCTGGGGGTGTTGGCCGCTTCAAGGACTTCTGTGTTGGAGATATAGTCCTGCCACCTGATGCCAAGTATTCTCCGAAGGCAGCGAAGATGGAATGAATTGAGACGTCGCTCTTGGCTGGCATACGTTGTCCAGGCCTCGCTGCCGTAGAGCAAGGTACTGAGGACACAGGCCTGATACACTCGGACTTTTGTGTTCCGTGTCAGTGCGCCATTTTCCCACACTCTCTTGGCCAGTCTGGACATAGCAGTGGAAGCCTTACCCATGCGCTTGTTGATTTCTGCATCTAGAGACAGGTTACTGGTGATAGTTGAGCCTAGGTAGGTGAACTCTTGAACCACTTCCAGAGCGTGGTCGCCAATATTGATGGATGGAGCATTTCTGACATCCTGCCCCATGATGTTCGTTTTCTTGAGGCTGATGGTTAGGCCAAATTCATTGCAGGCAGACGCAAACCTGTCGATGAGACTCTGCAGGCATTCTTCAGTGTGAGATGTTAAAGCAGCATCGTCAGCAAAGAGGAGTTCTCTGATGAGGACTTTCCGTACTTTGGACTTCGCTCTTAGACGGGCAAGGTTGAACAACCTGCCCCCTGATCTTGTGTGGAGGAAAATTCCTCTTCAGAGGATTTGAACGCATGTGAAAGCAGCAGGGAGAAGAAAATCCCAAAAAGTGTGGGTGCGAGAACACAGCCCTGTTTCACACCACTCAGGATAGGAAAGGGCTCTGATGAGGAGCCACCATGTTGAATTGTGCCTTTCATATTGTCATGGAATGAGGTGATGATACTTAGTAGCTTTGGTGGACATCCGATCTTTTCTAGTAGTCTGAAGAGACCACGTCTGCTGACGAGGTCGAAGGCTTTGGTGAGATCAATGAAAGCAATGTAGAGGGGCATCTGTTGTTCACGGCATTTCTCCTGTATCTGACGAAGGGAGAACAGCATGTCAATAGTCGATCTCTCTGCACGAAAGCCACACTGTGCCTCAGGGTAGACGCGCTCGGCCAGCTTCTGGAGCCTGTTCAGAGCGACTCGAGCAAAGACTTTCCCCACTATGCTGAGCAGGGAGATTCCACGGTAGTTGTTGCAGTCACCGCGGTCACCTTTGTTTTTATAGAGGGTGATGATGTTGGCATCGCGCATGTCCTGGGGTACTGCTCCCTCGTCCCAGCACAGGCATAGCAGTTCATGTAGTGCTGAGAGTATAGCAGGCTTGGCACTCTTGATTATTTCAGGGGTAATGCTATCCTTCCCAGGGGCTTTTCCGCTGGCTAGGGAATCAATGGCATCACTGAGTTCCGATTTGGTTGGCTGTATGTCCAGCTCATCCATGACTGGTAGAGGCTGGGCTGCATTGAGGGCAGTCTCAGTGACAGCATTCTCCCTGGAGTACAGTTCTAGGTAGTGCTCAACCCAGCGGTCCATCTGTTTGCGTTGGTCAGTGATTATGTCCCCCGATTTAGATTTGAGGGGGGTAATCTTCTTGATGGTTGGCCCAAGAGCTCTCTTCATGCCATCATACATTCCTCTGATGTTTCCGGTGTCTGAGGCCAGCTGAATATGACTGCATAGGTGTTGCCAGTAGTCGTTTGCGCAACGCCTAGCCGTTCTTTGTGCAGTACTTCTGGCTGCTTTAAGTGCTGCGGATGTTAAATCGCTGGGGGCTTTCTTGTAGTTCAAAAGTGCAATGCGCTTAGCGGCTATGACAGGTTCCAGCTCTTCATTATGAGATTGAAACCAGTCTGCATTTCTCTTCGCACTTTTGCCGTAGGTGGTCAAAGCTGACTCATAGATGGCGTCTCTGATGTGGGCCCACTTGGTCTCAGCATCCCCTGTGGGAGTGTTTTGAAGGGCTGTTACAAGTGAATTTAGAAATTTTTGTAACAGCTGTGGGTGAGAAATTCTGCTCGTGTTGATGCGCGGGTGGCCCTTCTGCTTGGAATGATGCAACTTCTTTGGTCTGAGTCTAACCTTGCTGCACACCAGGGAGTGGTCGGTGTCGCAGTCCGCACTGTGGAAGCTGCGTGTGATTTGAACACTGTTTAAGGCGGCTCGCCTTGTGACAATGAGGTCTAGCTGGTGCCAACGACGTGATCTTGGGTGCCTCCATGAAACCTGGTGACAGGGTTTAGTGTGAAAGAACGAGTTGGTGATGCAGAGGTTATGATAGGTACACAACTCAAGCAGTCTCTGCCCGTTCTCATTCATCCTTCCAACGCCATAGCGCCCAAGGCAGGAGGGCCATGAGTCATGGTCGGCCCCAACCCTGGCATTAAAGTCCCCCAGCAGGAATAGGTGTTCGGTGTTGGGGATGCTGCTAATGATGTTATGGAGTTGTTCATAGAACTGGTCTTTAGCTTCAGGTGCGGAACAGAGTGTTGGAGCATAGATGCTGAGTAGGTGTACTGGACCAGAGGTGGTGAGCAGTCGGATGGACAGTATGCGTTCCGAGCCATTTGAGGGAGGCTCTATCATGCTGAGCAAGGAGTTTCTGATGGCGAAGCCCACTCCATGCTGTCTTGGTTCTTCAGGATCCCTGCCCTGCCAGAAGAAGGTGTAGTCTTGCTCTGCTAGAGAGCCACTCGCGGGGAGGCGAGTCTCCTGAAGTGCTGCAATGTCCACATTGAGTCTACTGAGCTCGTTGTTAATGATGGCGGTCTTCCGAGAATCGTTGATTTGTGTAAGGTCTTCCGACAGGCCAGGACACATAGTTCTGACGTTCCAGCTTGCAAAGCGAAGGGCTGGTACCTTCTTTCCTTTTTTCATGTTGTTTGGTGCGGTGTATCAGTCCACCTTTCGGGCAATGACCCTGAGCTCCAAGCACCCATTGAAGCAGGCAGACTGTGGCGGGACAGAACCTTATTGACCGGGGGCTGCCCGGTTTGAGGCGGGCGGTAGCTGTCCAGTGAGGTGCAATGACCTCTCCCACCGACAAAGGCAACCCGTGGCGCCCAGTTTCTACGCCAATTTATCTGGACTTATAACCCGTAACTGCTGCCTTCCGTGTTGTTTCAGTCGCTGTGAGGCAACTATGGAGTGACCTCTCCATGGCGCATGCCTGGGCAAATTTATGGAGGTTGAGATTTGCCCAGTCGTCAAAACCCCCCTCTCGGCCTTTCTGGTGGGGTCCAAAGGAGTGCAGGACACGACGTTTGGCACCAGTATGGCTGCAGGAACTGCCGGAAACATGCCAAAGGTGACACATGACCGCCTACGGGGTTCCGCTCCGGATTTTCTGTTAGGGTTTACTCCCTTAGCCTTGGTCTCTCCCGAGACGCCCACAAGGCAGTGGGGTTGTTGGGGCCCCTACACAGGTGTAGGATGGTGCTGGTGGGAGGAGGGGATGCAAGGGGGAGGGGTAGAGGGAGGGGGTGGGGGGGGTGCAGGGGAAGGGGGTGCGGGGTGAAGATGGTGCGAGGGGGGGCGGGCTGGGACGGGGTTGTGAGGGGGTGAGCTGAGAGGGTGGAGCAGGGAAGGGGACGGGGGGTGGGGGGGGTGGAAGGGGGGTAAAGGGGGGGGGGAGGGGGGGTGGAATCTGGTGCAGGTAAATAAGCCATTTCCTCAGTGCCCACCATCGACGTCCGGAAAGCTCATCCACGTCCTTCGGGAGGTGAAGCATCATTTGGCAGACTTAGAGGTGATTACATTTGCTAAGGGTTTTTTTTTTTGCAGTGGTTTAAATAAAGGCATGCAGCATTTCCGACAGTGCGCTGCAGATGCTCTCCGAGCCATCTCCCGCGGGCGCTTTGAAGTTGCGGCCGGGGGGGCCGTTCGTGGATGTTTTGGGTGTTCGGGGCACCTTTTCACAGGACTTCTCTCGGGTCCCGCAGCTCCTTCTTCACCTCAATGGACTTACCGCATGCCGTGGCTGCAGACACTCTGGACTGTGAAGACAGCAGGATCGGAGATTAAAGTATCGGCAGCTGTGCTCGTCAGTTTCATCCGGATCAATTTCATTGAGAAAACAAAGAGCAGGTGTGGCTGGGGGAGGGCAGTGGGCCCAGGTAACATACACTAAACTAACTGTTAACTTTTAGATAGGGCTAAAATGAACTGATTTAAAGAGCCAGGGGAATTTAAACAGTTTAAGAGGGCAGATTGGGGGAGAAAACATTAGGGATGGGAGCAGATGGCCATGGATAGAGTTGAACAGCAAGGGAGCTTCCTAGGGAGCTTCCAGCCCAGGAGCCATCTTGAAATATAGGAGGTATGATAAGTAACTTCACAGATGACAGGAAAATTGGTGGTGTCGTAAATAGTGAGGAGGAAGGCCTTTAATTACAGGACAGTATAGATGGGCTGGTAAGATGGGCGGAGCAGTGGAAAATTGAATTTAATCCTCTGAAGTGTGAGGTGATGCATTTTGGGAGGACCAAGAGGGCAAGGGAATATACAATGAATGGTAGGACCCTAGGAAGTACAGAGTGTCAGAGGGACCTTGGTATACTTGTCCATAGATTACCGAAGGCAGTAGCACAGGTAGATAAGGTGGTTAGGAAGGCATATGGGATACTGGCCTTTATTAGCAGAGGCATAGAATATCAGAGCAGGGATATTATGATGGAGCTGCATAAAATGCATGTTAGGCCACAGCTGGAGTGCATTGTTCAGTTCTGGGAACCACACTAAAGGAAGGAAGTGATTGCACTGGAGAGGGTGCAGAGGAGATTCACCAGGATGTTGCCTGGGCTGCAGCATTTCAGCTATGATGAGAGAATGCAAAGGCGAGGATTGTTTTCCTTTGAACAGAGAAGGATGAGGGGGGACCAGATTGAGGTATACAAAATTATGAGGGGCATTGATAGATTACATAGGAAGAGACTTTTTCCTTTAGTGGTGGGGTCAATAACCAGGGGGCCATAGATTTAAGGTAAGGGGCAGGCGGTTTAGAGGGGATTTGAGGAAACATCTTTCACCCAGAGGGTGGTTGGAATCTGGAATACACTGCTTGAAGTGGTGGTAGAGGCAGGAATCCTCACAAAATTTATGAAGTATTTAGATGAGCACTTGAAACGCCATAGCATGCAATGCTACGTGTCAAGTGCTGGAAAATGAGAGTAGAGTAGTTAGGTGCTTGATGGCCGGCACAGACACCAGGGGCCGAAGGGTCGGTTTCTGTGCTGCATGACTCTTACTCTATGATTCTAATTACCCCCTTGAACAGACCCCCATCTAATTAACCCCCTGTGAACAGACTCCCATTTATTTACCCCTCCCCCAGGAACAGGCCGCAATCTACTTACCCCCATGTGAACAGACTTCCAGCTAATTACCTCATGTGATCAGACCCCTATCTAATTACCCCCTATGACCAGTCACCCCATCTCCTTACCCCCTGTGAACAGACCCCCATATAAGCTCCCTCCTCCCCGTGAACAGTCCCACATCTAACACCCCCCACCATGAACAGACTGGAGAACATTCCACCCCCCACCCGCCCCCGTCCACATTTTTAAACCTGGTGAAGACCCCTCCAATCTTAAACCTGGAAAGACCCCCTCCCATTTTAAAAATGGTGGAGACCTACCTCCTAAAACATGGAGAAGAAGCCCCTCCCATTTCAAATTTGGAGAAGCCACCCATTCCACGTTTTAAGCCTGAAGAAGCCTCCCCCCTCCCCCACCTTCACTTTGTTAACCTGGAGAAGCCTCGGTTCCCATTTTAAACCTGGAGACGCGACCCTCCAATTATAAACTCGACAAAGAGGAGCCTCTCCTCCTCATTTTTCACCTGGAATAGCCGCCTCCTATTTCAAACCAAACTAATTCGTTCAGTGAATATCTCCCTCGAATTCCCCCTGGCCCCACAGTAAACACTCTCCCCTTTAGAAAAACACTTCCTGCCCTGCCAAAGCCCCTTCTCTACTAATTTCGACCCTGTATCATATTTCCCGACAACATCCACCACCCCCTCCCACGCTGTGCAACCCCCATTCCAGTGAACAGCCGCCTCTATATTTCCAACCTCCATCACTTTCCTAGGTGCCACTCCGTCTCCCGAAAATCTTAATTCACCTCTATTCCAGTCCGGTTACACCACTGGAATTCTCTCAAATGGCTTCCAGACCCCTTGGGCATCTTTAACTCGTGTCTGGCCGAACACAGGACTGGGCATAGAGCATGAACCCCCAGAGGCTAACTGGCATTCTGAGCCTTTAATGCACAGGAAGATTCTAGCCCCAGACACATCCCGCCCTGCAGAAAGAATTATCACCTGCTCTCCACCGTCCCTCCTCCGACCTCCGCATCAGGGAATCAGACAGAGGCTGCACACACACACACACTGGTTGGCAGATGGACAAGAGGAGTCGATTCAGCCCTTTGAGTCTGTCCCACCAATGCTCTTGCATGGCTGTTCAGTCACTTTCCCCAATGAGCCACAAGACGACAGGCGGAGATAATCGGGGAGAAGATGCACAGAGAGGGGAGGAAACACGAGCCTACACTTGGACTTGGTGACAATAGTGCAAACCAGGGTGGGGTGGGTTGGTGGTTGTGAAGAGAGAGAGCGGGAGAGCGAGAGAGTGAGACTAAGGCACCAGCATTATTCTGGAGTTATAAAAATGCTTTACACCACTTCACATTTAAGACTTCAATTTCTGACACTCAAAGAATTCTTGTTTTTAAAGTTCTCGTCACTGTTGCTATTTTGGAAGCACTGTAGGCCATTTGTTCACAGCAATATCCCGCAAGCAGCCGTGTGAGAACAGCTGGCTGCCCCCTTCCTCTCAAATTCATTCCATGCTTGCTCACTCGCCTACGTCTCCCTCCCTCGAGTTACTCTTATTGAGAGAGAAATATGGATAAAGAGAGAGAGAGACAGATAAATACATTCTCTGAACCTCACTCTCAATTCAATGAACTGCTGCACATTTCATTGAACCTTCAAATTCACGGCACTTCCCAAAACACCAGCATTATTCAGGAATTATATAGGCTTCAAACTCAGAATATTAATCCCAGGCGTTCAGGAGAGCTTTAAACACAATGAATTCAATTCAAAAGTGCAGTCGCTGTTGCAATGCAGAAAATTCTGCAGAAAAGCTGCGCATAGCAAGATCTCAATAACTGTGCCCCTTCCAAATTCAGTTTACCAAGGTTTTGAGTGTAGATTTATTTGTCTCTCTCCCTCTACCTCTCTCTCTCTGTCTTTCACCATCTTTCTCTGCCGTCCACCCACCACCCCCCCACACACACACACACAGCATTTTTTAATACATTCATGGGATTGGACGTAACCGGCCAGGCAAGCATTTATTGCCCATCCTTAATTGCCGTTGAGAAGGTGATGGTGAGTTGCCTTCTTGAACTGCTGCAGTTCGTGTGAGGTAGGTATACCCACCGTGCTGTTAGGAAGGGAGTTCCAGGATTTTGACCCAGCGATATTGAAGGAACGGCGATATAGTTCCACGTCAGGATGGTGTGTGACTTGGAGGGGAACTTGCAGGTGGTGATGTTCCCATGCATTTGCTGCCCTTGTCCTTCTCGTTAGCAGAGGTCGCAGGTTTGGAAGGTGCTGTCTAAGGAACAAGGGTGCACTGCTGCAGTGTATCTTGTAGAAGGTATACACTGCTGCCACTGTGCGTCGCTGGTGGAGGGAGGGAATGTTTGTAGATGGGTGACAATCAAGCGGCTGCTTTGTCCTGGATGGTGTCGAGCTTCTTGAGTGTTGTTGGAGCTGCACCCATCCAAGCAAGTGGAGAGTATTCCATCACACTCCTGACTTGTGACTTGTCGATGGTGGACAGGCTTTGGGGAATCAAGAGGAGAGTTACTCGCCGCAGGATTCCTAGCCTCTGACCTGCTCTTGCAGCAACGGTATTTATGTGGCTACTCCAGTTCAGTTTCTGGTCAATGGTAGTCCCTGGGATGTTGATAATGGGAGATTCAGCGGTGGTAATGCCATTGAATGTCAAGGGGAGATGGTTCGATTCTCTCTTGTTGGAGATGGTCATTGCCTGGCACATGTGTGGCGCGAATGTTACTTGCCACTTATCAGCCCAAGCCTGGATATTGTCCAGGTCTTGTTACATTTCTAAATGGAAAGCTTCAGTATCTGTAGTGTCACGAATGGTGCTGAACATTGTGCAATCATCAGCGAACATCCCCACTTCTGACCTTATGATTGAAGGAAGGTCATTGATGAAGCAGCTGAAGATGGTTGGGCCTAGGACACAACTCTGAAGAACTCCTGCAGTGATGTCCTGGAGCTCAGATGATTGACTTCCATCAACCGCAACCATCTTCCTTTGCACTAAGTATGACCCAAGCCAACAGAGGTTTTACCCCCTGATTCCCAGTGACCTCAGTTTTGTTAGGGCTGCCTTGATGTCAAGGGAAGTCACTATTACCTCGCCTCTTGAGTTCAGCTGTTTTGTCCATGTTTGAACCCAGGCTGTAATGAGGTCAGGTCCCTGGCGGAACCCAAACTGAGCATCACTGAGCAGGTTATTGTGAAGCAAGTGCCGCTTGATGGCACTGTTGATGACACCTTCCATCACTTTACTGATGATTGAGAGTAGGCTGATGGGGCGGTAGTTGGTTGGGTTGGACCTGTCCTGCTTTTTGTGTACAGGACTTACCTGGGCAATTTTTCAGATTGCAGGGTAGATGCCAGTGTTGTAGCTGTACTGGAACAACTTGGCTTGGGGCCGGGCAAGTTCTGGAGCACAGGTCTTCAGTACTATTGCCGGAACATTGTCAGGGCCCGAAGCCTTTGCAGTAACCAGTGCCTTCTGTCGCTTCTTGATATCATGCGGAGTGAATCGAATTGGCTGAAGTCTGGCATCTGTGATGCTGGGACACTCAGGAGGAGGCCGAGATGGATCATCAACTCGGCACTTCTGGCTGAAGATGTTTTCAAACGCTTCAGTCTTATCTTTTGTACTGATGTGCTGGGCTCTCCCAGCATTGAGCATGGGGATATTTGTGGAGCCACCTCCTCCAGTTAGTTGTTTAATAGTCCACTACCAATCACGGCTGGATGTGGCAAGACTGCAGAGCTTAGATCCGATTCGTTGGTTATGGGATCGTTTAGCTCTGTCTATCGCATGCTGCTAATGCAGTCTGGCACGCAGATAGTCCTGAGTTGTAGCTTCACCAGGTTGACACCTCATTTTGAGCTATGCCTGGTGCTGCTCCTGGCTTGCCCTCCTGCGCTCTTCATTGAATCAAGGTTGGTCTCTTGGCTTGATGGTAATGTTAGAGTGGAGGATATGCCGGGCCATGAGGTTACAGATTGTGGCTAAGTATAATTCGGCTGCTGCTGCTGATGGCCCATAGCGCCTCATGGATGCCAGGTTTTGCATTGCTAGAGCTGTTCGAAGTCTATCCTATTTAGCGCGGTGGTAGTGCCACACAACATGAAGGAGGGTGTCCTCAATGTGAAGGCGGGACTTCGTCTCCACAACTATTGTACGGTTGTCACTCCTACCAATTCCGTCATGGACAGATGCATCTGCAGTAGGCATATTGGTGAGAACGAGGTCAAGTTTGCTTTCCAGTCTTGTTGGTTCCCTCACCACCAACTGCATACCCAGGCTGGCAGATATGTCCATTAGGACACGGCCAGCTCGGTCCTTCGTGGTGCCACCGAGTCACTGTTGATGATGGACATTGAAGTCCCCCACCCAGAGTACATTCTGTACCCTTGCTTCCTCCAAGTGCAGTTGAACATAGCTCACAGCCTAAAAGACCAGCATTATTCGGGAATGATAACAAGCCTTTACAGATCTTCACATTTCAGCCATTTAATTACTGATTCACAGAAGCATTTGAAAAAGAGTAAATTAAGTTTTAAAGTGGCCGTCACTGTTGCAATGTTGGAAATGCTGTAGGGCATTTGTAACTGGAGACAGGAGCGGCAGCACGTGGACCTGGCAGGAATCGCATCCTGAGCGGGACCTGTAAAGGAGAGAGCGGGGCTCTAGGCACTTGCCTACCTGAGGACCGGAGTATTGAGGACCTTCGACTGTCGTGGGTAATGTTTGGAGTAAAACAAGGCCCCTAGTGTAATTAGTACTTTTTTTAATTAAAGGGAATAACTCGCACCCATGATATGTTCCTCCAACGCTTCCTGTGTCCCTGACGACCATGTTTGCAGGAAGTGTATCCATCTGCAGCTACTGGATACCCGCATTACAGAGCTGGAGCTGAAGGTGGATTCACTGTGGAGCATCCGCGATGTTGATATTGTCGTAGATAGCATGTTTAGCGAGGTGGTCGCACCGCAGGCAAATGCAGCAAAGGCAGAAAGGGAATGTGTGACCACCAGGCAGAGTAGAGGAAGGCATGTAGTACAGGAGTTCCCTGTGGCCACCCCCGTCGCTAACTGATATACTGCTTTGGATATTGTTCTGGGGGGGATGCTCAGGGAAAAGCAGCAAGAGCCAAGTTCATGGCACCATGGTTGGCTCTGCAGCACAGGAGGGGATGAAGAAGAGTGGCACGGCTATAGTGATAGTGGATTCAATCATAAGGGGAATAGACAGGCGTTTCTGCGGCCTCAGAAAGACTCCAGGATGGTATTTTGCCTTCCTGGTGCTAGGGGCAAGGATGTCTCTAAGCAGCTGCAGGGCATTCTGAGAGGGGAGTGCAAGCAGCCAGTTGTCTTGGTACATATCAGTATAAAAGACACAGGTAAAAAAAAAATACATGGCCCTACAAGCTGAATATCGGGAGTTCGGACGAAAATGAAAATGTAGGACGTCAAAGGTAGTTCTTTTTTCTTTTGGGCCTCCTTATCTCGAGAGACAATGGATACGCGCCTGGAGGTGGTCAGTGGTTTGTGAAGCAGCGCCTGGAGTGGCTATACAGGCCAATTCTGGAGTGACAGGCTCTTCCACAGGTGCTGCAGAGAAATTTGTTTGTTGGGGCTGTTGCACAGTTGGCTCTCCCCTTGCGCCTCTGTCTTTTTTCCTGCCAACTACTAAGTCTCTTCGACTCGCCACAATTGAAATGAAAATGTAGGACGTCAAAGGTAGTAATCTCAGGATTACTACCAGTGCCAAGTGGTAGCGAGAACGGAAATAGCAGAATATACCAGATGAATACGTGGCTGGAGAAATGATGTATGGGGGAGGGCTTCAGATTCCTGGGACATTGGAACCTGTTCTGGGGAAGGTGGGACCAGTACAAACTGGACAGGTTGCATCGGGGCAGAACATTTCGAAGCCCTCCCTTCCTCCCCTTTCCCACTCATCACTTCCCACCTTCAGCATTGCTCTTTAATCCAAGCCCCTCCCTTCCAATTTTCCACCTAGCTCTTTCCCCTCATACCAAACTTCACCATGCAAAACATCCGCACCCCCTCCTGCTACCTTCCAAACCTCTTCTTTTCTCCATTCCAAACTCCTCACTCCTCATTGACAAAATCTTCCTTTATCCTTATTATGCATCCCTTCTCCTCCATCCACATCCATCACTTCCCCTCCATCCACATCCCACCCTTCCCCTCGATCACATCCCTCCCTTCTGCTCCATCGACGTCCCTCTTTACCCCTCCATGTGCATCCCTCCCTTCCCAACTTCCGCACCTCCACTCTCCCTCCTGCCACACCGCTCCCTTCAGCTCCTCCACAACCCTCTCTATGCTTTTCAATAATCCTACTTACCCCTCATCCAAACCCTGCCATTTATGTCCTTGCACATCCAAACTACTGACAACCACTTTCTCTTCCTTCCAAATACCATCCTTCCACTTCCAAATCCCACATTTCCACTCATTCCACATTCCTCCCTTCCACATCGTCCATATTCCTTTCTACCGTCCTCTACGTTCCTGTAAACCCTACCTGTGCGTATTCCAGTTCGGAGGATATCCTCTCCTATCCTCATTTCGGACCACATTATAAAATTACATTCTGTCCGATACTTTGTGTTATTTTTATCGGTCTGTGTTGTAGACGAACCCTCTCTTTCCAACAAAAGGGCTGGGGAACGAATGTGGTAGACAAGACTATATTTTTAAGTATAGCTCTGATCCCAGATCCTGAATCTTGGTAAGCTGTGCGAATCAGCAGAAATGATTTGCGCAATAGCATCAGCGTTGCTTGGAACATTATCCTTGTTTCAACCCTCATAAAGCGGGCTGAATCTATCAGGGTTCCCTTGTCCCGAGGATATGAAGCAACTTCTGAGCACCGAGGATGTGAAGTAGCGTCTGGACCCAGAGATGTGAACTGGTCTGTGGAATACCAGGATGCAAACCACTGTCGGTAGCCGAGGATGTGACACTGCATCTTGGCTCCAAGGAAGTGATCAAGATTTATGGGCTACGAGATTGTGAAGCAGTGTCTGAGCCCCAAGGATGGGCACCAGTGTGTCGGCCCCGAGGATGTGACACAGTGTCTGGGGCCAGAGGGTGTCAGCCAGTTTCTTACTCAGTTTCAGTGACCCTTCAGCAAATGTCTGAGAAACTGGGACTTTGCACTGTGCGAACCAAAGCTTTTTCATTCCATTTATAAACATTGGGTCCCTAAAGGGACCACTGAAGAAGTGAAGGAAATTGTTCCTCTACCCGCTAAACCTCCCTGGTGCCCCTCCTTTTTCCCTGCAATATCCATCACGCAGGCCCGCGTCTGGTCCTCGACAGCAGGCGATCTGCCTGTGGAGGCACAACAGGCCGCAGTGTCTCCGCTCCACTGTTAAACTGTGCTCTGAGGCCAAGTTCCAGATGTGCCTCAGACTGAGTGGCTGCAAAACTGTGACACATCCAATTCTGAGGACTTTTCTGTTTGAGCAAACAGAGTAAGATAGCATTGGAACCAATACGCAAGTACAGCCCACCATCAACGCAAGCTCGAGGAACAGCATCTCATTTACCGATTAGACACACTACAGCCTGCCGGACTGAACATTGAGTTCAATCATTTCAGAGCATGACAGCCCCCCATTTTACTTTCATTTTTAGTTATTGTTTCTTCCTTTTTTCCACATTCTTTTTTACATTTTTTACAATCCTTTTTTTTGCATTTATTTCATTTCATCTTAGTTTGCTCAGTTTGCTTACCCATTGTTTTTTTTTCAGGTTTGCTCTTGCTGCTGTTCAATATTCAGTGTATTTACACCTAATCTGTACTCATGCTTTGTCTTTCAACACACCATTAACATATTGTTTGCCTTTGCTCCGTGACCTTTTGGTCAGCTATGTGGTCTGGTCCAATCTAGACCTCCTTTGTTATCTCTTGCCCCACCCCCACCTCACTTGCTTATAACCTGTGACTTTTCCAATATTTGTCAGTTCCGATGAAGAGTCACTGACCCGAAACGTTAACTCTGCTTCTCTTTCCACAGATGCTGCCACACTTGCTGAGTGGTTCCAGCATTTCTTGTTTTTATTACAGACCACCACCCCGCCCCCATTATGGTTTTCGGAATACTGGGACTCGGATGCAAGATTCTTTCACGTGTTGGAAAAATGTAAAACACAGCTATCCTGTAATACAGTAACAATGAGGGTGGAATTCAGAACAATGCGTGCAGAGGTCAAAAGATTCGCGGTCCAACTACTTTAAACTCTCAGCCATCTCATCCAATTCGTGCTTATGTGATAACATGGCCGAGTGGTCTAAAGCGCTGGATTTAATTTCCAGTCCCATTCGGGGCGTGGGTTCGAATCCCGCTACTGTCACTGTTTTGTGAGGTTACCTGAGAAGCTCGTGAAGAACAAATGTCGCAGTTAAGCCTCCTATTGGGTGAACTGCGTTTCGTCAAAATAATCTTTCTTTCACGAGTTATAAAAGCAGAAAGTTCTGGGAATACTCAGCAGGTCACGCAGCATCTGGAGAGATCGGTGCAGAGTTAACATTTCAGGTTCCTGACCTTCTGAAGAAACGTCACAGATCTGAAACGTTACTCTGCTTCTCATACAAACTTACAAACACATGAGTTAGGAGCAGGAGTTGGCCACTCTGCCCATCGAACCTGCTCGCAATTAAATAAGTTCATTGCTAAACTGCTTACTCCACATTTCCACCTACCCCCGGTAACCTTTCATCCACTTGCTTATCAAGAATCTATCTTCCTCTGCCTCAAAAATATTCAAAGGCTTTTCTTCCATCGCCTTTTGAGGAAGAGAATTCCAAAAACTCACGATCCTCTGAAAGAAAATAATATCTCCTCATCTCTGTTTTAAATGGGCGACCCCTGATATTTAAGCAGTGACCCCCTAGTTCTAGATTACCTCACAACGGGAAACATCCTTTCCACATCCACCCTGTCAAGACCCCTCAGGATCTTATATGTTTCAATAAAGTTGCCTCTTACTCTTCTAAATTCCAGCGGATGCATGCCTAGCCTGCCCAATCTTTCCTTATAAGGCAGCTCAACGTTTCGAGGGAATAGGCTGGTAAACCTTATCTGTCGCTCCTGCAACGCATTTACATCCTATTCTAAATAAGGACACCCGTACAGTACTCAGTACTCCAGATGTGGCCTCACCAATGCACTGTATTGCTGAAACATAACCTCCCCGCGTTAGTATTCAATTCCCCTCGCAAGAAATGATAATTACTTACCTACAGGCCTTGCGAACATAAGATGCTATTGTATTTTGAGGGAGTATTGCAATGCAATGTGGTATTGTATTGCATGTGGCTATTGTTCTCCAAAGGACTAAAGAACTGCATGAAGCTGCACAAATACACGGGAAATTGCATTGCAAGAGGTTATTGCAGTCCAAATTGCTATTTCACTGCAAGTGGCTATTACATGGCAAAAGGCTTTTGCATTGACACAGACTGCTCTATTCAAAGGACTATTGAATTGCTCTGAGCTATTACATTGCAATTCGATTTGGCAAAGCAAGGCACTATTCGACAGCAACTGGCTCTTGCACTGCAAGGGGCTGTTGCATTTTACGAGGGTTTGCATTGCAAAGGATATTGCATTGCAAGGTGGCATTGCATTGCATGTGGTTCAGTACAAGGGACGATACGCTGCGTGGAACCTTTGCACTGGATGGGCAATTACACTGGAAGAAGCTCTTGGACTCAAAGTAGCTGTTGCACTGCAAGAGCCTGTTGTATAGCAGGATGCTTTAGCAATGCCGTGGTCTGTTGCGCTGATTGGGCTGTTGTATTACTTAGGGATGTTACAGTGCAAGAGGATGTTGCATTTTTTAATTCCTTTATGGTATGTGGGCATCGTTGATTAGGCCAGCATTCATTGTTCATCCCGAATTGCCATTGAGAAGGTGGTGGTGAGCTGCCTTCTTGAACTGC
The DNA here is from genome assembly GCF_036365525.1 of Heterodontus francisci. Taxonomy (NCBI): domain Eukaryota; kingdom Metazoa; phylum Chordata; class Chondrichthyes; order Heterodontiformes; family Heterodontidae; genus Heterodontus; species Heterodontus francisci. Next base: position 41,928,941 of record NC_090391.1, read on the forward strand.
TGCAGTCCATGTGGGGTAGGGACACCCACGGTGTTGTTCGGAAGGGAGTTCCAGGATTTTGACCCAGTGACAGTGAAGAAATTGTGATATAGTTCCACGTCAGGAATGTTTGTAGCGTGGAGGGGAACTTGCAAGTGCTGCTGTTCCGATGCATCTGCCGTCCCTTTCCTTCTAGGTGTTAGAGGTCACGGTTTGGAAGGTTCCGTCTAAGGAGCCTTGGTGCTTTGCTGCAGTGCATCTTGTATATGGTACACACTGCTGCCACTGTGCTTTGGTGGGGGAGTGAGTGAATGTTGAAGATGGTGAATGGGGTGCCATCATGCGAGCTACTTTGTCCGACATTATGTCGTGCTTTTTTGAATTTTCTTCGAACTGCACCCATCAAGGCAAGTGGATAGGATTCTATCACACTTCGGACTTGTGCCTTGTCGTTGCTGGACAGGTTTTGGGGAGTCAGGAGGTCGGTTACTAGCCACAGGATTCCTCGCCTCTGACCGTCTCTTGCAGGAGTAATTTGTGGGTGGTCCAGTTTAGATTCTGGTCAATGTTATGCCAGGTTGCTGATAGTGGGGATTCAGTGATTGTAGTACCATTTTACACCAAGGGCAGATGGTTACATTCTCTCTTGTGTGAGATGGTCATTGTCAGACACTTGTGTGGCATGAATATTACTTTCCTCTTATCAACTCAAGCCTGGATGCTGTCCAAGTCTTGCTGCATCTGAGCATGGGCTGCTTCATTAGCTGAGGAGTCACGACTAGTGCTGAACATTGTGCAATCATCAGCGAACATCCCCACTTATTACCTTATGTTTGAAAGAAGGTAATTGATGAAGCAGCTGAAGATGTTTGGGCCTAGAACATTACCCTGAGGAACTCCCGCAGTGATGTCCTGTAGCTGATAGGATTGATCTGCATCAACCACAACCATCTTCTTTTCTGCTAAGTATGCCTCCAACCAGCAGAGAGTTTTATCCCTGATTCCCATTGACTGCAGTTTTGCTAGGGCTCCTTGATGCCATACTCAGTCAAATGCTGCCTTGAGGTCAAGGGCAGTCACTGTTACCTCACATTTTAAGTTCAGCTCTTTTGTCCATGTTTTAACCAAGGCTGTAATGAGGTGAGAAGCTGCGTGGCCCTGTCGGAACCCAAATGAGCTTCAGTGAGCAAGGTACTTCTGCACAAGTACCACTTCATAGCACTGTCACCTTCCATCACGTTGCTAATGATCAAGGGTAGCTTGATAGGACAGTAATTAGCCGGGTTGGATTTAAGTGCAGGCATACTTGGGCAATTTGCACATTGCCATATTGTAGCAGTGCTGGAACAGCTTATCTAGGGGTGTTAAAGTTGTGCAGCACAAGTCTTCAGTACTATTGCCGGAATATTGTCAGGTCCATAGCTTTTGCAGCATCCAATACCCTCAGATGTTTCATGGTGTCACGTGGCATGAATCTGATTTGCTAAAGACTGACAACTGTGATTGGATGAGGAGGCATAAAAATTTGCCAGAAAAAGCAAAGGAGGGCAAAGATGTTTATTAAGCGGGGGAAGACAGCCTATGAGAGTGAAATTGCAGGGAACATAAAAACTGACTGTAAAAGCTAATACAAATATGTGATGAGAAAAGGATTAGTGAAGACAACTGTAGGTTCCTTACAGTCAGAAAATGGGGAAATAATAATGGGGAAGAAAGAAATTGCAGAACAATTAAGCGCATACTTTGGTTCTGTCTTCACAAAAGAGGACACAAATAACCTCCCAGATATATTAGGGAACGAAAGGTTTAATGAGCGGGAGGAACTGAATTAAATCAATATTAGTGAAAAAAAACTCGGAATATTAATGGGGATAAAGGTCGACAAATCCCCAGGGCCTGATAATCTACATTCCAAATTACTAAAGGAAGTGGCCATGGAAATATTGGATGCATTAATGGTCATCTTCCTAAATTCTATAGACACTGGAGCAGTTCCTACAGTTTGGAATGTGGTAAATGTAACCCCACTCTTTAAAACAGGAGCGAGCGAAAAGAAAACAGGAAATTTCAGACCAGTTAGCCTTACATCAGTAGTGGGGAAAATGCTATAGGCTATTATAAAGGATGTGATAGCAGGACACCTGGAAATCAAAACCGGGATTGGACAAAGTCAGCATGGGTTTATGAAAAGGAAATTATGCTTAACAAATCTACTGGGTTTTTTTGAGGATGTAACTAGCAGAATAGATACTGGTGAATCAGTGGATATGGTGTATTTGGATTTTCAGAAGGGTTTGATAAGGTTCCACATAAGAGGTTAGTGTGCAAACTTAAAACACATGGGATTGGGGGCAATATACTGGCATGGATTGAGAATTGATTGACAGACAGGTAACAGAGAGTCGGAATAAATGGTTCTTTTTCTGGATGGCAGGCAGCGATTAGTGGGCTAGCAGGAATCAGTGCTTTGGCCCCTACTATTCACAATATATATTAATGGCTGAGGTGAGGAAACTAAATGTAACATTTCCAAGTTTGCAGACGACACAAAGCTGGGTGGAGGGTGTGCATCGGGGTGCGGGGGGAGGGGGTGGTGGTGCGCGGATTGTGAGCTGTCGGCAGGATGCAAAGAGGCTCCAATGTGATTTGAACAAATTGGATGAGTGGACAAATGCATAGCAGCTGCAGTATAATGTGAATAAATATGAGGTTCTCCACTTTAGTTGTAGAAACAGAAAGGCAGATTATTACCTGAATGGTGATAGATTGGGAAAGGGGAAAGTGCAACGAAACCTCGGTGTCCTGGTACACCAGTCATTGGAAGCAAGCATTCAGGTGCAGCAAGCAGTTAGGAAGGCGATTGGTATGTTGGCCTTCATTGCAAGATGATTTGAGTGTAGGAGCAACGATGTCTTAATATAGTTATACAGGGCCTTGGTGAGACTACATCTGGAGTATTGTGTGCCGTTTTGGTCTCCTTATCTGAGGAAGAATGTTCTTACCAAGGAGGGAGTGTAAAGAAGATTTACGAGGCTGATTCCTGGGATGGCAGATTTGACGTATGAGGAGAGATTGGGTCAACTAAGCCTATATTCACGAGAATTTAGAAGAATGAGAGGGGATCTCTTGGAAACGTATAAAATTCAAACAGGGCTGGACTAGTCAGATGCAGGGAGGATGTTACCGATGGCTGGGTAGTACTGGACCAGGTGTCATAGTCTCAGGATACAGGGTATGCCATTTAAAGCCGAGATAAGGAGAAATATCTTCACTCAGAGGATGGAGGACCTGTGGAATTCTCTACCGCAGAAGGCAGTGGAGGCAAAATCAGTACATATATTCAAGAAGGAGATAGATATATTTCTTAATGCCAAAGGGATCAAGGAATATGGGGAAAAAGCGGGAACAGGGTCCTGAATTCAAAATGATCAGCCATGATCCTTTTTGAATGGTGGAACAGGCCGCAAGGGCCAAATGGCCTACTCCTGCTCCTATTTTCTATGTTTCTATGTGATGCTGAGGGCCTCTGGAGCTGGGCAAGATGGATGATCTACTTGGCACTTCTGGCTCAAGCAGGATGCTATTTCATCATATTTGTCTATTGCTTTATGCTTGCAGACATTTAATACTGTCAAGCAAAAGCCTTCTCATCTAAAAAGTAACAGAAGACAGAACCCCTTCCGAACCGAGCCCGACCCGACACGAGTCCCTCAATTTCTCCCTGCGCCCGACCAGACCGTAGCTCAACCGGACCCGCCCTGATGCGAGCACGGCCCAACCACCGAAATGTTCACTTTACCAACCTGCCGAGTTCCACTTTTTAAGTTTGTGCAGATAAGCAACAAAAACTGTAATTTGACTCGCAAGGTTGATCGAAAAGATGAAGATTAGAGCCTCAGAGTCAGTGATTCTTTGGTCAGTAGTTAAACAGATACCCATGGAGTTGTGGCCACATGGGTTTGCCAGACTCTTCCAGCATTGCTTAAAATGAACACAATTGCCCGAGGGCTCAGACAATATACATTACCTAGACTCCTGGTTTACAGGTTGAATTACTTGCTGCAAGGTTATCCAGTGAACAGCTGAGATGGCGAGACAAGGAGGAAGTCCTGAGTGATTAATTATCATGGTCCAGTCGGGCACGGGATTCGGGCCAGGGTCGGGTTTCCTTCGCAGACCCGTTCAGGCCATTAATGCAAGTGTAGATATGCAGTACCATTTTTCATTTTTATTTCGAGGTACAGCACTGAAACATGCCCTTCGGCCCACCAAGTCTGTGCCAACCAACAACCACCATTTATACTAACTCCACATTAATCCCATGTTCTCCACAACACCCCCACTATTCTCCGACTACTTACCTGCACTAGGGGAAATGTGTAATGTCCAATGTATCTATCAACTTGCAAGTCTTTTGAAGGTGAAAGCGCATGCAGACACAGAGAAAACTCTGCGCAGGCAGTACCCAGAATTGAACCCGGGTCGCGGGAGCTGTGAGGCTGCGGTGCTAACCACTGCATCACTGTGACGCCCATTTCTGATTGAGGACTTCTGGTGGTTGATCAGCATAAACACCACCAGCACCTCGAATAGCCTACAAAGCAAAAACAAAACAAAAAAAAGACAGATAAGTTAGTGTTCAGAAAGTATGTTGAACAAATTCTAGCATTGACATTTAATACAAAATTACATAGCGATTCGTATTCTTACCCCTAAATTATTTGATGTCATGGATGAATCTCAACCCTCCAGAGCTTTGAATGCCCAACTATCCTTTGAGATCTTTGTTCATCTGGCAGTGCTACAAAAACGGACAATCAGCAAGCGCTGCTTGTTAATTGCTTTCACACACTGGGCTGTCTTGTTCCTCTTGAAGATTACAGTTCAGTCCCAGAAGCGATAAAGCATCCCAGAGACACTGATTTGAAGTATTAAAATGCAAAACAAATAATCTAACATTGATCAAATGCAGTAAAGTATTTATTGAACATCTATCTTCCATCTCCATGAGTACATAAAAATAAACATGCCACAACCAGGAGCCGGACTAAGTTTTTTGCAGATAACACTCAAATAAACACAGTATTTCTCTTTTCTGTCAGAAATATCAGCCTGTCCCTTCTGTGACCTTCAAGCAACGTCTTGACTCCCTCATGATTTTTAAGCAGTCTTCTCATAAGATTATCAATTTTCCCTCCATAAAGAAAGACTTGCTATTCTGTATCACCTTTCACAACCTCAGGACATTCCAAACCACTTTCCACCCAATGAAGGTCTTTGTAAATTGTAGTCACTGTTGTAAAGTAGGAAACGCAGAAAACATTTCCCACAGCAAGCTCCGACAAACAGCACTGCGATAATAACCAGATATAGCAGAAACAAATCGCATCAAACTGCCGATTATAAAGAAAACAAATCGCCAACTCCGATGAAGCACCCAATGGGCAGTTAGCTGAACATTTTATTTTGTAGTCTCAGTTACAGACATAGCAAGTAAGTATTCTTTGTTATAGACATAGCAAGCAAACAAAGCGAAAAGAACAGCAGGTCTTATAAATTGTCATGTAAGAAAAGAGTAGAGTCAACAGTGGAAGGCTTACAGGCAGTCCTCCGCTGTTTGATTGTCCTTCCGGCGCAGCTGAAGTTCCTCTCCCTGCTGATCCTGCTCGGTGGAAAAGGTTAACACCTACTGTGATGTAATGATAAGTTATCAACATACAATGGATTTGCAGTCGTCGTCCGTCCACATGTCAGCTGTCATTCCCACATTCACATCCTTCAGTATGTCAGTAATCTGAGTAATTAGTTGCTTTCTATTTCCTTCGGCCACATCACGACACCTTCTTGAAACTGTACTTGGATTTGGTAACACACTTGATGCTGATACTCGACCGTATGTAGCACCCACATTGATAAGCTCTTGTGCGAGCTCAACAAACCCTTCACCAGTGACAGCTCAGAAATGTCGAATATCCTTACAACAGAGACTTGTAATTTTAGATTTCTTTTGAGCATGTATTTTTTCCCGCTCGTCTGCGTAAATGAAGTTAGGTCCAACTGATGTGGCGTTGTTGCGGGTTGAGTACAACATTTATCAGTGTGCTGCTGCCAAAATGAATTTCCAATCTTTTTGCTGTCATATTTTTGTATTAGTTTGTAAGATTTGCAATGTACAAATCCAGTTGCAATTTAACTATAACGAAAAAGAACAAAGTTAATATATTTCACAATGGAAGGTTTACTTTCCTAGGCTACAGAACGTTCCACTGCTAAGCATTCTCCAGTATACAGCTTTCGTTTTCTATCCATAGTGTATTGTAGTGTGGAATCACCTTTCCATGCATGGAAGCGACCGCATGAGCGCGTGATTAGAATTAGAATTAGAATATTACAGCGCAGTACAGGCCCTTCGGCCCTCGATGTTGCGCCGATCATCTGACCTACACTATTCCATTTACATCCATATGTCTATCCAATGACCACTTAAATGCCCTTAAAGTTAGCGAGTCTACTATTGTTGCAGGCAGGGCGTTCCACGCCCCTACTACTCTCTGCGTAAAGAAACTACCTCTGACATCTGTCCGATATCTTTGACCCCTCAACTTAAAGCTATGTCCCCTCGTGTTTGCCATCCTCATCCGAGGAAAAAGACTCTCACTATCCACCCTATCTAACCCTCTGATTATCTTGTATGTCTCTATTAAGTCACCTCTCCTCCTCCTTCTCTCTAACGAAAACAACCCCAAGTCCCTCAGCCTTTCCTCGTAAGACCTTCCTTCCATACCAGGCAACATCCTAGTAAATCTCCTCTGCACCCTTTCCAAAGCTTCCACATCCTTCCTATAATGCGGTGACCAGAACTGCACGCAATACTCAAGGTGCGGCCTCACCAGAGTTTTGTACAGCTGCATCATGACCTCGTGGCTCCGAAACTCGATCCCCCTACTAATAAAGGCTGACACACCATATGCCTTCTTAACAGCCCTATTAACCTGGGTAGCAACTTTCAGGGATTTATGTACCTGGATACCAAGATCTCTCTGCTCATCTACACTGCCAAGAATCTTCCCATTAGCCCAGTACTCTGCATTGCTGTTACTCCTTCCAAAGTGAATCACCTCACACTTCTCCGCATTAAACTCCATTTGCCATCTCTCAGCCAGGCTCTGCAGCCTATCTATGTCCCTCTGTACCCTACAACACCCTTCGACACTATCCACAACTCCACCGACCTTCGTGTCATCCGCAAATTTACTAACCCACCCTTCTACACCCTCATCCAGGTCGTTTATAAAAATGACAAACAGCAGTGGCCCCAAAACAGAACCTTGCGGTACACCACCAGTAGGTAAACTCCAGGATGAACATTTGCCATCAACCACCACCCTCTGTCTTCTTTCAGCTAGCCAATTTCTGATCCAAAGCTCTAAATCACCTTCAACCCCATACTTCCGTATTTTCTGCAATAGCCTACCGTGGGGAACCTTATCAAACGCCTTACTGAAATCCATATACACCACATCCACGGCTTTACCCTCATCCACCTGTTTGGTCACCTTCTCGAAAAACTCAATAAGGTTTGTGTGGCACGACCTACCTTTCACAAAACCGTGCTGACTATCGCAAATGAACTTATTCTTTTCAAGATGATTATAAATCCTGTCTCTTATAACCTTTTCCAACATTTTACCCACAACCGAAGTAAGGCTCACAGGTCTCTAATTACCAGGGCTGTCTCTACTCCGCTTCTTGAACAAGGGGACAACATTTGCTATCCTCCAGTCCTCCGGCACTACTCCTGTCGACAATGACGACATAAAGATCAACAACAACGGCTCTGCAATCTCCTCCCTGGCTTCCCAGAGAATCCTAGGATAAATCCCATCTGGCCCAGGGGACTTATCTATTTTCACTCTTTCCAAAATTGCTAACACCTCCTCCTTGTGAATCTCAATCCCATCTAGCCTAGTAGGCTGTATCTCAGTAATCTCCTCGGCAACATTTTCTTTTTCTACTGTAAATACTGACGAAAAATATTCATTTAACGCTTCCCCTATCTCCTCTGATTCCGCACACAACTTCCCACTACTATCCTTGATTGGCCCTGTTCTAACTCTGATCATTCTTTTATTCCTGATATACCTATAGAAAGCCAAAGGGTTTTCTTTGATCCTATCCGCCAATGACTTCTCGTGTCCTCTCCTTGGTCTTCTTAGCCCTCCCTTTAGATCCTTCCTGGCTAGCTTGTAACTCTCAAGCGCCCTAACTGAGCCTTCACGTCTCATCCTAACATAAGCCGCCCTCTTCCTCTTGACAAGCGCTTCAACTTCTTGAGTAAACCACGGCTCCCTCGCTCGACAACTTCCTCCCTGCCTGACAGGTACATACTTATCAAGGACACGCATTAGCTGCTCCTTGAATAAGCTCCACATTTCGTTTGTGCCCATCCCCTGCAGTTTCCTTCCCCATCCTACACATCCTAAATCTTGCCTAATCGCGTCATAATTTCCTTTCCCCCAGCTAAAATTCTTGCCCTGCGGTATATACCTGTCCCTGCCC